>NC_053163.1:136573264-136805764 GCF_016835505.1 Polypterus senegalus | reverse complement strand
CTACTGGCAGGCAGTGTAGCACAGTGTTTAAGTCTTTGGACTTCAAAACTTGAGGTTATGGGTTCAAATCCCACTGCTGAGACTGGGTGACCATGAGCAAGTCACTTGACCTGCCTGTGCTCCAACTGGAAAACCAAAAGAAATGTAACAACATCCTGAAATCAAACAAATCACCAAGACCAGATAATCTTTACCTTAAGTTCTTAATGAGATTAGCGAGTACATTTATAAACTCTTGACACATATTATTAGGAAGTCACTGCACACTGGAGATATTCCAAAGCACTGGGAAATGGCAAATATCATCCCATTATATAAAAAGGGTGACAGGGCAGATCCAAGCAACTATAGGCCAGTAAGCCTAACGTGCATCACAGAAAAATTAATGGAAGGATTTATTAAGGATATGATTGAGAAACACTTGGCAAGAACAGAAGTTATTAGGAACAGTTAGCATGGGTTCAGAAGAGGAAGGTCGTATTTTACTAACATGTTGGAAATCTATGAGGAGGCAACAAAGGATACGATCAAAGTCGAGCAGATGATAATATGTATCTGAACTTTCAGAAAGCATTTGATAAGGTGCCACATGAGAGGTTGTGCATCAAATTAAAAGAAGTGGAAGTTCAGAATGATGTTTGTAGATGGGTGCAGAATTGGCTCAGACACAGGAAGCAGAGGGTGATGGTGCGAGGAACCTCATCAGAACTGGCCGATGTTAAGAGTGGTGACCAGCAGGGGTCAGTGCTAGGGCTGCTATTTTTAATATATATATATATAAATGATTTAGATAGGAATATAAGTAACAAGCTGGTTGAGTTTGCAGATGATACCAAGATAGGTGGATTGGCAGATAATTTGGAATCCATTATATCCTTGCATACAGGCTTGGGCAGATTTGTGGCAGAAGAAATTTAATGTCAGTAAATGTAAAGTATCACATGTAGGAAGTAAAAATGTAAGGTTTGAATACACAATGTGTGGTCGGAAAATCGAGAGAAGGATTTAGGAGTCGTAGTGGACTTTAAGCTATCAAATTCCCGACAGTTTTCAGAAGCCATTAAGAAGGCTAACAGAAAGTCAGGCTATATAGCGCCTTGATGTGTGGAGTACAAGTCCAAGGAGGTTCTGCTCAAGCTTTATAACACACTGGCGAGGCCTCATCTTGAGTACTGTGTGCAGTTTTGGTCTCCAGGCTACAAAAAGGACAAAGCAGCACTAGAAAAGGTCCAGAGAAGAGCAACAGGGCTGATTCCAGGTCTACAGGGGATCAATTATGAGGAAAGATTAAAAGATAGAAAGATAGATACTTTATTAATCCCAAGGGGAAAATCACATAATCCAGCAGCAGCATACTGATACAAAAAACAATATTAAATTAAAGAGAATAAAAATGCAGGTAAAAACAGACAATAACTTTGAATAATGTTAACGTTTACCCCCCTGGGTGGAATTGAAAAGTCGCATAGTGTGGGGGAGGAACGATCTCCTCAGTCTGTCAGTGGAGCAGGACGGTGACAGCAGTCTGAGAGCTGAGCCTATACAGTTTACACAAAAGAAGATTAAGAGGTGACATGATTGAAGTGTTTAAAATTATGAGGGAAATTAATCCAGTGGATCGAGACTGGTGTTTTAAATTGAGGTCATCAAGAACATGAGGACACAGTTGGAAACTTGTTAAGGGTAAATTTCGCACAAAAAATTTGGAAGTTTTTCTTAACACAGTGAACCACAGTGATCAAGAAGTGTGGTAGACAGCAAGACGTTGGGGACTTTCAAAACTTAACTTGATGTTTTTTGAAAGAAATAAGTAGATAGGACTGGCGAGCTTTGTTGGGCTGATTGGCCTCTTCTCATTTCGATTGTTTTCATGTTCTAATGTAACCAATTCTATCATAAATGTTGTATGTCCCCTTGGATAAAGGCATTAGCCAATTAAGTAAATAAAAGTTAAAAAAGAAGGTGCAGCTTTTGATAAAACAGCATTGGCCAATCAGTGCTTCCCTGTCAGCCCCAACGCCAATCAGTATTAATCTTCAGCACAGTTTGCCATTAATCACTTTATTGATGTCATAGACCAGCGGTTCTCAAACTGTGGCTATGTGCTGTACAAGGGGGGCGTCGAATAAATGAACAAACATCAAAATTATTTTTTTACATTTTTATTTCAAACTAGCTGATTACCCAGTGGCTTCGCTCACTGAGGGCAAGGGAAAAAAATTAAATGTAGTATGTAAATTATTAAACAGTAAAACATTAACATGTAAGAAGTAAAGATACATTGAGCAGTACTGGAGTCCTTTCAGGTAAAGTACATTTTAAAGGCGCTATAACACAACAGGTAAGTAGCACTAACAGCAGCTTAAATGCATTTGGATCATCTTTCAGTAGCAGATCCCTTGTGAAAGGCGCTACACAACCGCTGTGGTATAGAAATTACATTTTCTATGCGATCTTGCAAATTTCTGCCTGACAACCTTGCACTACGTGCCTGTGATTTAAGAGAAAAATTATTCTGAGAAATGTGGACGCTGCCGTTCTGTGCCTAACGGGCAGAAGGTCCAAACAATTCCCAAGTCCAAAACTTAACGTGAAGAGGTCGGTACATCTTCTTAGATGTAAACCCTCCATCTTCTTAAAAGAATTCATCACTAAAGCAACCTTGAATGTTGCGGGATTTTAGTGACCTGAACTCACGTTAAGGGGCAGTAAGTAGTCGTGGAGCGCATTTACAAAGAGAGTTTTGCTTCGATGGCACTGATTACACTCATTCGCAAAGATTTCCACTCTACCATGAGCCGACGGGGACTCGAAGTGTCACAAACTGCGAAACTCTTGCCCTGGTGGAGCAGCCTGACATTCCGCACCTCCCAGCGTCCACTTTGTTCTCACGACCCCTCACTGCTGAAGGCAGTGTAGTCTTCACATTGTTTACAGCTCAGCACAGTTAAAAAGTAGAAAGCCGCAAAGCTGTTTTCCTCATCTCTTCTATTATCAAGTACTGCCAATTAAAAAAAAGTTATAATGTGTCAATTTTCTCGACAATCACATGGACGAATAAATAAAACTTCTCTGTCAGAATGCGCCATGGCAGCGGACGGCTCAGCGCTGGAGTCCAAAGAGGAGGGCTGGGACAGGGCGATGCGGGGCGCACTTCTATGGGATAGATCAGCGTGTTTGTGTTTACTTCTTTTCAATATTAGTAAAATAACTCTCACACAAATAATAACAATTCGTAAAGACAATATAAAAATGGCGTCCACAAACGAAGTGATTAGTTCCTGTATTATAATATGTTCTGTGCTCATACGTAATTTCCGTTTCAAACGCAAAAATAATTTTATATATATAGATTTAAATTTGCAAGCATAAAATCACAATGAAGGCATTATAACTAAAATTAAAATAAAACATTTCTAAGGCACAGATCTAATGACTAATATGTGCCTGCTTTAAAGTACACAGCCTGTCCAGGTTTGGTTTGATATTCGAGATATCGAGACACTCTGAGCTCCTTTTCTATTTGAAGTTTGTTTCAATGATGAGCGGCGCCGCTGCTACTGCTTTTATAGTCGCGTATTTTCAATCCAGAAAGTTCAAGACGTATCGGTATCTGTCGCGAACATTCGGGTAACAGTAGATCAAGTGATAATGTGGAGCGACTGCACCACATTGGCAGCGTAGCCAATATTGCCAAATGGAGTTAAATAATTTACTGTGTATTGGGTTATTTTCATGAAACAACTAACAGCGGTATAATAATGTTCGTCTCACGCAGATTGACTTCATCGATGTCCTTGTTTACGAGATTTTAAAAAATTAAAACATATTTAATCATTTCTTTACATAAAAAAATTATTAAATAAGAATAAATAATTAATTCTTTTTTTTGGGATTAGAATTACTACCAAAAACCACACAAGGCATTTTAACAGTTATTAAAGCACTTTAAAAAAATAAATTGCAAATATTTCATTAAAGTTAACCGAACACATGCAAATCTTATGGAAGTATAAATGATAGGATACCGCGACACTGCACGAGTATCATACCTTTCTTAGTTGTATCATGGGTTATTCTCATCTATCTTATATTATGCAGGAGGCACAGAATTATTACAAGTAGAAAAGGGGGGGCGTGAAATACGAAAGTTTGAGAATTGCTGCCATAGACCAACATACAGTATTGTGTTACCACGACTGTCAGAGAGCGCACATGTACTGTATGTCTGTAAATATTTAACAAGTCAAAACAATGCACAGTGCTCATACAATAAGGCATAAAGAACTGATTTTTAATGTGTGCAATGTAGTGTATTTATCACAAGAAATACTGATCAGTATGTTTAGCTGAGCTAAATTTGCATCCATCCATCCATCCATCCTCTTCCGCTTATCCGAGGTTGGGTCGCGGGGGCAGCAGCTTAAGCAGAGAGGCCCAGACTTCCCTCTCCCCGGCCACTTCTTCCAGCTCTTCCGGGAGAATCCCAAGGCATTCCCAGGCCAGCCGGGAGACATAGTCCCTCCAGCGTGTCCTGGATCTTCCCCGGGGCCTCCTCCCGGTTGGACGTGCCCGGAACACCTCACCAGGAAGGCGTCCAGGAGGCAACCTGATCAGATGCCCGAGCCACCTCATCTGACTCCTCTCGATGCGGAGGAGCAGCGGCTCTACTCTGAGCCCCTCTCGGATGACCGAGCTTCTCACCCTATCTTTAAGGGAAAGCCCAGACACCCTGCAGAGGAAACTCATTTCAGCCGCTTGTATTCGTGATCTTGTTCTTTCGGTCACTTGGCTTGCATGTCATTTTCATTTTTTCTTTCATTTTCAGGGTCCCCTTCAGAGTCTTATTAAAGTATAAGACCAATCCAAAGTGCCCTTCTATCAGTTTGTCTGTTTATTTCTGGCAGTTATTTTTCATACTTGAAGCCAATTCCTGTAAGATGAGGCCATCACAGAACACTCCCCAGCACAAGCAAAGTCAGAATATATGTTTGATTTAACATTTGCAAACTTTACCTGTTTTCTGATCTACATGTTGTCATTGGTCCCATTCTGAATAGTGTTCTGCCTCACTTTTTCTAGCAAATCTTTGATGTGCCATCTGTTAGAATGAAAATGTAAAGCATTTTAATTCTAAATACATTACAGAATAAATTCTAATTGGGCATCACAAATGTTAACACTCAACAAAATGTACATTCCAGATGGACAGCAATTGGCTTACGAGCAGGCTTTTTTCCTTTAACAAAGATGTTATTCTGAATTTTGAAAATAGCTGGCACATTTTATTTTTATATCAGATGGTTTAGTAGTTAGTGCTGTTGTCAGACAGCTCCAAGAAAATAGGATCAAGCCCCAGCTTGGCTACTGTCTGTGCAGAGTTTACAGATTCTTTTCATGTCTCAAGTGTTATTTTTTCATTTTTTTGGTACCTCTGAGTACTACAGTCTTTCTTTAACATCACAAAGATGTGCATGTCAGGTTAACACTTAAGTGGCTGTGTACACATCCTGGTGTCACACTGCTCCATTATGCCCCACAATAGACTCTGTTTGTCCAAAATCCTGAAATTGGATTAATGTCTAGTCAGGTATAAAGAATCCTAAAGTCCTGCTCTCCACCACACTACATGATAATTAATTCCATGTGTCTATGGTTCTGTGTATGAAAGAAAACCTTCTAACATTTGTGCAAAATCTTCCCTTACCAAGTTTCTAACTGAGTCTTTGTGTTCTTCTTGAGCTCCTTTTAAAGTAACAGTGGATCCATGGTGTTAATTACTTTCATAATTTTAAACACTTCATTCTTGTCACATCCTAATCTCCATTTGCTTGAACTGAAAAGGTTTATCTCCTTCAAACTCCCCACACATCTCATATCTCTTAGTCCTAGAATTAGCCCAGTCACTCTCCTCTGAATTTTTTTCTAGTGCTGCTATGTGCTTTTGTAGCTTGGAGGTCAAGTCTGCACAGTACTCCAAGTGCAGTATGTTATAAGTCTTAACTGTAACCTTTGACTTGTAGTCTGCACATCATGCTGTATAACTTGTGTGACAAGAATACACAGGAGACATCAAAGGTTTGGGCCAGCCACCTGTATAATATGTCCTGGCTGAAAATAGGTATCTTTTGTTGAGTTGTACTCGGCACAAAGTCCAAAACAGGACTGATTGAGAGGTGTAAAGACGGTGGCTTTAAAGGCCAAGACCGGAAGTGATGTTATTGTCGGCGCCAGAACACGAAAAATGTCATCATCCGGACCAGAAAGTGCCATCATCATTGGCGCTGGAACCAGAAGTGACTCCTTCATGGGTGCCTGAACCGTGTTTTCCCATGGATGGTCTGCAGAGGATCGAGAGAAAAAGTCAGTTCACCTCGCCACCCCCTGGTCTGGCGTGGAACTACCATTATTAAGGCCCTTTAGCTGCCTCCCATGCGCACATGTGTGACAGCTGTCATTCTGTTAGCCTTCATGATCACTTCTGTACGCTGTCTGTGTCTAGAGAGTGACACGTCAATCACTACTCATGAGGGATACTTTCAAGTTTCAGACATCCCGTGGTGTTTTCAGATCTAAGATTTCATTTCAAACAAACAATACAATAAATTAAGTGTGATTACTTTGTCTTTGCATCTTAATTCTCTATGACTATAGAAAAGCCAGTGTTGGTGCCTATGGCACATTACTGGAAGGTTGATGTACAGGACAGGATTTCAGGTCCACAAGCTCTACTCATCAAAGAGGGCTGGAAAGTCATGTCTGCTCTTCAATGTTTCTTCTGTCTTCTGTGGTGGGGTGTGACTAACTATAATGTCATAAGGCCCATTTCATGCTTGCAGTATAAGTTGGGAGCACATACAGTATAAAGCAGGGAGACACTGAGCAGCACTGCCGGACATGATGCTGAAGCACTTCTATGCTGCGCCACTCTCTTTGCAGGTCTGAATGAGTAATTTTATTTGCAAAGATTGCAATTTCCCTTGTCGTATCTAATTAACGAGTTCTGCCTGCAGGAATGCTAACGAGGCTTTGTGAAAGCATGAAGCCCGCGACTGCCAGCCGGTCTAAGTGATTCAATAAATAGCCAAGGCTGGAATTGGAGATAAGGGAAACATCCATCCCTGGGGTAGAAAGATCCCCAGAATCTGGACTAATATCATGTTTTTTCTGGCAGAGGGTTTTGGGATGGGGTGGATGGGGAGGGGTTTGAGGACTATGAGTCCCTTGTATGGGAGATAGGAGATGAGGGCCTTGATTAACCCTAAGCCTGTATTTCATTCCAGAAGACAGGAAGTTGTTTGTGGGGATGCTGAACAAGCAGCAGACTGAAGAGGATGTTTACCGCCTGTTTGAGCCCTACGGAGTCATCGAGGAATGCACCGTGTTAAGAGGCCCAGATGGAAACAGTAAAGGTGAGAAGGTGGTTACAATTGGGATTGCAACTGTCAGAAGGATTGTGAAGACTTGGCTAGGAGGAGATCAGGCTCAGTCTCAATGATAGGACAAGGAGGTTGATGGTCCAAGAGGAATTTGCAGTGCTGCAGCAGGTCGACAGGAGGCAGTTTAGGCTCCGGATTAGGGGGTCAGATTTATAAAACTTGCATATACAACTTTACATAAAAAATTTGGGATTTAAAAAAGAGAACTTTACATATATTTGTAGCAACTCTTACCCATTCACCTGAAACACTCTTGATCAAGAAGGGGAATACCAAACCAGGTAAATGACCAACTTCACAAGTACAGGGTGGTCCACGAAAAAGTGTCCCGTCTTCACCGAGACGACTGTATTACATGGTGAAGAGAAAAATAATCAGATGTGGTACTCACGTTTACAGAAGATGCTGTGCATTAATACATCTCTGTATCAGCAGCAGATGATGTGGGAGTTTTTCGTGGGCCACCTTATCTCTCTATTATAATAAAAAAATCTTGCGACAAAACGAGACTTTTTAGAAGATGAGACTTTTTGGAAGTCTCCCGTGAGTCGAGACTGTTTTCAAGTCCTGCCTTCCTCTCAACCACAGAAAACCATGCACATGGTACAGTACTCTCAACTCTCAATCGTGTGAATGCTTTTGACAGACACAGTTCTTGCACCGACAAGACGAGACATTTCATCAAAAAGGGTTATCAACAGTAAAAATGAGTACATGGGCAATCCTAGCACCGAGAAACGATGAAGTCAAACGAATTAATGCTAAAAATGATGATCGGTTACATGGTCAAATTGGTTAAATGCGTATCAATAGACTATGCTGAAACAGTTGGTGGTGATCATGCGGAAGATGAAAACATCAACTTACAATATTCCGAAGAATATCTACAATCGTTAACATCGTCCGGTATTCCTCCGCACAAATTAATGTATAAAGAAGGATGTTTCCAAGAAAGGTAATGTAGTACATCTTCAGGGTATAACATTAGACAACAAAGGAGATCTTAATATGCCCTTCATATTAAAACTTTAACAGTTTCCTGTTAGAATAGCTTTTGCAAAGGCAATTTACGAATCTCAAGAGCCAAACATTCAAAAAAATCGTTTTATTTAAAAGAGAGAAAGAAACGAAATTCAATCATGTGAAGTTATACATGGCATTGTCACGATGAAAGTCCAAACACAGAATCACAATTCAATGCGATACTGATGATAACTTAATTCAAAAAATAGTTTTTACTTAAGTATTACAATAAAAGTGTAAGTTTAAAACGTTTGTGCACGTTAATTTTAATGCCAAACAGAACGAAATCGCATTACGCAACGAATAACTCTAATGCAAGATGAAACATAACTTACATTCAAATGATTATGTTTTAATATTTTTTATATGGTTAATTACTTGGTGTAATGTAAAATATTTAGTAAATTGTACATCCGCATCCCCATACGCAAGTGGCAGAACCGCAAAGAGGCTAGTGCCTCTAATGCATAATGCAAGCAAGGGGGTTGGCAAGCGAAGCGAGCGGGGGGCAAAGCTTCCTACTAATTCATATTATTGAGCTGTTATTATAATTTGCATTTATGTGACAAACATATTAAACCTTAAATGTGATGAATATGATGTACAGACTATTTTAGTTTCCTTTTAAGAGGACCAATGCTGCCTATATTTACCTGTTGTCACTTCATAGGGGTTTGATTGAAAGAACAGAAATATTTCAGCCTGGCATTATGCCTGCTGTATTAGAAGCCATTAATGGACTGAGGAGTTGCAATATTCAGTTTTGGTATAGTATGGGAGCACATACACAAAAACATAACATGTTTTTGCCAAAATAAAAAGGTAAATTGGAGCAATGTTCGATTCTCCTAATGTATTCAGAGCAAATTACTGCACTCATTGAAATGACAGCATCCAGCCAGAATAGGGCTGCATTTGTTAACAATAAGCACTTACAATCCATTAATTCACAAGTTATCTGCGATGCCATGATGAGAGTGACAAACATTGTGGCTAGGTGGCCAAGGCCAACCCATGATTCGTTTATTTTGAGACAAAGTAGCTTGAGCAGACGTGATGTTACTGTAAATGATGGCTGTCTTGATGTTAAGGTAGATGACTGCATTCACAGTTTAACATACGGCCTCTAACAGAAATAATGTCATTTCCTGTGCCAGGTGATAGTGGCTGCCCACGCAGATGCTGTCACCTTTTGCCTTTCTACAATCGTTTGCTTCAGTGCCATATTGAGTGCACCACAGATGCAGGTGGTGGTCTCTCGATGCACCACGTGGGAGTCTGCAGTACTAGTGTCTAATGACTCCATGTGTATGAGGTTCATTTTCATAGTCTATATACGGTGGTTTCAAGGTGGCAACTGTTTGAGGTGCATTCATGTGCACACATTTAGAAGATGATTGTGATTTATGATGGTTATGTAGAAATGTGCGTATACCAAGTTTTATGAATGAATGTTTTTTTACCATACACATCTTTCTGTTTTTTTGGCATTTGCTTATTTCTATGCTTGAATCCAAGCAAAGTTTTATAAATGAGACCCCTGGTGACGAAGCCACTCATTATATACAACTGGAATTAGACACTTGATGAATACCTTATATTTCTCAGGATATCTGGGAATTCAGGACAGTGGATAGTGAAATTTGATCTTCCCTGCTCAGCCTCACCAGCATATACAGTTGCAAAAAATAAGTTGAGAAGTTATAAACTGTTAAAATTATAATACGAAGAGCAATCATACTTTGCTTAGTTAAGTTTAATTTCCCAATCAGTGTCAATGTCTGTCAGTCCAGAAGGGATTTTACTGAGTTTAATGAGTTAAAGCAAGAAGGAGGAGTGAAACACAGTTCTTCCTCAGCGCTGCGCGAGACTTACCAGTAATGTCAAGTAGCATCTGGGTGTACTGTAGTTATTATTCCTATAGGAAACCAGTGACTGAGGTCAAGGGGGGGCAATTACTTTTTATTAACTGCCATTCTGTATGGCATAACCTTCTTTAAAAGTTCAATGTGTGTTACAATTCAGATGCTTCATTTTGGTTTAACAAAAATCTGCAACAATGCAGAAAATCCAGCATGACACCAAGTATGAATACAATGTTAAAAATGATCTTTTCTTTTCTAGGTTGTGCATTTGTAAAGTTCTCCACACACGCCGAAGCTCAAGCAGCGATCAGTGCCCTACATGGCAGCCAGACAATGCCGGTGAGTACTGCACACGGGTGAGCCAACCTGCATATGGCAGAGTACAAGCCCAATGAAACCATTAATGACTTGATGCTCCTTTTGGCTTGATGGCTACCTATTTGATATTTTGTGTGAGTTGGATGTTTTTCTATTCCCCACAAATACTGTAGGTAAATAAATGAAACCATGCCTTGAACTGCATCTCTGATCAAATGCCCTTCTACATTGCACTACAAGGGAACAATCAAACATGTGAGGCGTCCCCAGTTGCCTTTTCTCAAATCTAATCTTCCTTACAGGGAGAATTGCATTGTGGTGCATTGTAGTAGCAT
Organism: Polypterus senegalus; assembly: GCF_016835505.1. NCBI lineage: Eukaryota > Metazoa > Chordata > Cladistia > Polypteriformes > Polypteridae > Polypterus > Polypterus senegalus. The sequence continues at coordinate 136,794,784 of NC_053163.1, read as the reverse complement.
AAATAATGTTGAAAACAATCAGAAGGGGAATTTTTAAAACTTCATATAAAGGCCAAGTATCAACTATATGGACCATAATGGGTAGGAATAATGCAGAAAAGCCAAATACTTCAAGGGGATTGCCTCATCCCTCCAGCATCTGAGCAAGACCCCTGATATAGTAATGCCACAGGGCCAGGGGCTAAAACAAAGAGCCACCCAAATCCTGGCCACAATGATCCAACTATTGTAAACGTGCCACCATTTGGACACATTTACAGGTAATGTCAAATGGAGTTTACATAGTAATTACAGAGAGAACCACAAAACTCTGCTACACTAAAGTATGAGCAAATAGAAATTAGTAGAGCACAAAGAGCAAACATGAGCCAGTGCAAATAACAGCAGCACTCACCCTAAAGGACATGTCAAATAATGTCAAGTGGGAAATAAACTCTGATCAATTAAGTGATCGATTGATTCTTACATAGTGCTATGCCCAACTGAAAGATAGCAGAACTTTACAAATATTAAACACTACAGTACTACAAACCTCCATGAAAGATACTTCATCCATCCATTATATTCCCCTCTTTTTCAATTAGAAGATTACTTGGTCTGTAAATCCAATCTGAATAAGATACAGAATAAGTGCCGAGTACATACCTATATATCCACACAATGTATAAGACAATATCAGAGCAATATTATCGACAAGGGGCCACTCAGCTCAACAAAGCTTGTCAATCCTGTTTACCTAATTTCTCCAAGATGCATTTAAAAGGTCCATAAACGAATTAATAAATGAATAAGTGCCCTACAAAGGACTGGTACTTCATGAAGGGTGGGTTCATGCCTTGCACTTAAAGCTACGGTAGTTGGATAATTCTTTCCTAACCCCTAAAACTTGGATTAAACTACTTCAATAAGTGCATGGATGAATGGCTAGATTAATGTTTAACCTTCCACAACAATTCTAGTTCAAGGCTTCTCTTGTTGGTAAATAAAATGAGATAAGGCCTGTTGGCAATGGAGAAGAGAGAAAAACAACTGATCCTTTGAAAAAAAAAATACTCAGTACAAATAGTAGTGTATTGTCATGAGTACATTGAAATTCTTACTTGCATGCCTAACCAGCATGTCACCACTGATAAACAAGAATGTATTATAATACATCATTTTATATAACGGGAAGCATAAATAATGTATATTTTGAGCTGCAAAGTCTATCTACCTGAAGAATCAATCAAATGATCAACCAATTGAGTGTAACAGAGTGCTGCTCAGCTTTAAAAACACGAAACTTTGGCAGAATGTTGCAGCCTTCACGGTTTGACCCCCAGCCGGGTCACTTACTGTGTGGAGTCTTCATGCTGTCCTGCTGTTCTACTGCTTGTTTAGGGGGTACTTCCCTTTTGCCCACCGCCCCAAAGACTTCAGTTTAGATTAAATAGTGACATTATCTCACCACGGTATTTGATTGTGCTTGAAGTCTCTGTCTCACAGACTGTTGCAGAGGGATGGATAATAAAGTCATCACTGAAGCCTTAGTTGCAGTTCTTTATGGAATTTGAAATTGCCATAATCGGTCCAGTAAGAAAAATTCAGAAAGCGAGGATATCCATTATATATTTTATTGAAAATGCAATCCAAACCAGTGATAAATTAAGATATTCCAATATGGTGAGGATGTTGTTTACATAGATGCAAATTCATTATTTTTAATAGATGAATGAGGTATGATAAGGTGGACAAATTGTGATGATTTATATGCATGTGTGGCTTCCTTTAACAAAACAGAAAGAAGAGAAAGAAATGATTAATTTAACAGTAGCTACAATAATGAACGCAAATAATAACTAAGATAGATAGATAGATAGATAGATAGATAGATAGATAGATAGATAGATAGATAGATAGATAGATAGATAGATGGATGAAATGCACTATATAATATAATAGATAGATAGATAGATAGATAGATAGATAGATAGATAGATAGATAGATAGATAAAAGGTGCTATATAATAGATAGATAGATAGATAGATAGATAGAATAGATAGATAGATATGAAATGCACTATTAGATAGATAGATAGATAGATAGATAGATAGATAGATAGATAGATAGATAGATAAAAGGTGCTATATAATAGATAGATAGATAGATAGATAGATAGATAGATAGATAGATAGATAGACAGATAGATAGATAGATAGATAGATAGATAGATAGATAGATAGATAGATAGATAGATAGATAGATAGATAGATAGATATGAAATGCACTATATAAGAGTGACGGGCCCTCCTCACTACTACGTGGGTGGAGTGTGTCAGAGAGAGATGATGTGCAGCATTGTTCAAGAATATCAATGTACTAATATTTAACAATAATATAGAAAGCTAACTGCAAAGAACAGTATTATAACTAATAACAATGAATATAATCTCTCCATTATAAAAAGAAATCTTGGAAAGTTTGCATGGAGACAATACGTGATCTTCTCAGAAGACAATTTGACGTTCCGTGAGCAGCAGAGATGTGAAGTGGCTTAAGCATAGCACACCCCGGATTTGATGGTGATGGTGATGGTGGGCGAGCGAAGCGAGCAGGGGGCAAAGCCCCCAGTACTATCAGAACACTATCTGGTACTTAAATATAACATTATAAATGTGGGACTGTCACTAAGCAAGAAAATATTGAAAGAATTAGCTCAAACTCTACAAAATGTGCAATTCCTGCACTGCAATAGTTATTAAAGTGTTACTGGTTTAAAAATAACAACATGTGTTACAACTTTCTGAAACAATATATAATGAAACAAATATGAAATAATATAAACGCTTAACAATTAAGACATATCCATACAAATATTTTAAACACAGACGTTATTTTTAAACAACAATGAAGTTGCATTATACAAATGTAATACCTGCTTCTTATGGGCGCATGATTAAGTTTCAGAGATGTTCTTGTAAGTGAAGAAAGCAATGTCAGGCAAGTTGCTGAGCAGAATTTGCTAGAAACGCCTGCAGGAATTTTTAGTGATAAACAAGAGAATGAATTCTGCTTCACAACAAGTCTGTTGTGCTCTCGGAGATGGCTGATACAACTTTTGGAGGCAGATCTTGACTCAGGAGTTGGGCAAGGCTGCTTAGATCATAGAAAACTGACAGATTACATTAGAAGACATTTGGCTGCACAGTGCATAGCAGCCTGTAAAGAGTTAAAAACATGATGATGGATGAGGATAGCAGATCTTTTATACACAGATTAATAAGATCATTAGACAAATGGCTATCTACTGTGGTTTAGGTAATGGATACCTTGATGACATGAGAACCCCTTAACTCCTTTCTTTTTAGCTTGCTGATCCTTCCTGATAATCTTTACGTTTTTCTAATATAATGTTTGAACATCAATAGTGATTGGTGAAGTAATTTGCATCAAATCTCAAGGTGTTGCTTTGCAAAGAAATTTGCAAAATATATGCTGCTTTTTGACTGGTGAAATTCATTGAGACAGGAATAACGTTTTTAACCTCTCTGTAGAAGCACTTTTCTAAATTCATTCTGGTTGTATCTGCCTGTCATTAAGTATTAAAAAAATTAAAATAATAAAAAAATCACCAGACACATCATCAGAGTATGAGATGCATGTTGCAGTTATTCTGGTAGTTTGATGCCCGCCTTACCAATTATAATGACAATCTTGGCGTCTGCAATCCTAAACATGTGTCAGTCACAGAAACAATACTCAAAACTCTGTAGTGCTTGCATTGTGGATATCCTCACCATAATTTCCAAAAATCAAGAAAGAGGGAAGGCCAGTTGCTAGGTAACAGTGAGGTTGTTACTGTACTCACACTGTAATGGGTCCTTGTGTGGACAATACACAGTGTGTTGCAGTGTAAAAAACACACTCTACTCCCCTGTGGCGAAGAGAATGAGAGCAGCAAAATAGAATTGATATGACTGGAGTGCTACAGATTATCTATCAATACTCCTTGTTTTCAAACCCAGAAAAATATTAACCCACACCTCCCAATTGAGCTTCCCAATTACAAAATAGCATGTGAAAGGAATTTTAACATCAGTTTTATGAAACTTTGTAACACAAAACTTGACTGCTTTGCACATCACTAAGCTTCACCCTCTCTTCACGCTTATTTTTTAACAACCACCACTCATAGGGCTAATGTATGTGTTTGTTTTTTTTAATTAACATATATACTCACGTTTAAGTTCTCCCGTGGATAAGTGAGGACTTGATTTTACTGTATAATTTCTGGTATTTTATAATGTTGGTCGTATAAGTTGAATGTGGAAAACTCACGCTATTGGTACAAGAGATTATGATATGCTAACGGCCGCCTGAGAGAAGAACCACAGGGCACACTGCCTTTTTATTCTATGTATAGTGCATACGAGACCACAAACTATTCAGAAGCGACATTTGCACTGTTTCGTGTGTCTCACACCCTCATACACCTTTATCGTAAGAGCATCCCTTATCTACGAGTGAGCGTTCGATTGGAAGAAAATATGAAGCAGGCTTAAAATTAAAAGTTGTTAAATTGGCGAAAGAAATTGTTAACTGCACTGCTGCAACAAAATTCAATGCGTCTGAGAAACTGGTGCGAGATTAGAGTAGGTAAGAAAATATAAAAAATAAAAAAGAATTAAGTGTTGCATTTTTGAACGGGTGTATAAGTCGGGGTCTGATTTTCTGATCGATTTTTCAGGTTTCCAGACCCGACTTATACGTGAGTATATATAGTAATTTGTTTGGTTAAAATTAGTCATGCTAGCAAGGACTATTTTATGAATTAAGATGTAGTTAAACGCTGAAAGAGAAGTCAAAACCGGGAAATCAATTGACACTGCAAGCAAAGCTTAAATGAGAGTCAAAAATCGTAGTTAAAAGCTAAGCACAAGTCAAAGCCAGAATATATTAAATGAAAAAGAGTTTTGAAAAGGTTTAAAGGACATTTCAAAGGGGGTTTTATCATCCCAAAATTCCAATATGAAATGCTCTGAAAGAAAGACGACCTTTTAACCTGTTGCATTGTGACCAGGACTCACAAGCTCTGAGAACAAAATCCTAAAAACGCAGGTCGCTGTCCTAACTACAGGGAGATACATCATGATGGCACTGTCATCTCAATAGCATCATTCATCGATAGGGGTACGGCTGGGACGATGTTGCGTCACTAACGCAAAGGTATGAAAGTTTCTGCGCCATCCCAGATTGTCAGATAAGCCCTGAAACTTTCCTAAAAGATACAAAATTATTCTCGCTTTCTGATCTTCTTTCTTATTTCAGCTTTTATCTAAGGTTTGGTTTTGCTTATATGCTCGTTTTCATGCTTGTTTCAGTCCTAATCCTTCGCTTTACTTTTTGCTCTTGTGGCCTGTCATCTTTTCACAAACATGGCAGGAAAGTAATTGTCTATTGTTTGTATTTGTTCAAATTCATTTAAAAATCTGATGGTTGAAGTGAGTGTAGGCACTTTCTTGAGCATGCCCTATAAAACACTGGCATCTCATTCACAAAAGTTCCTAGTCTTGTTCCTGATGCTGCTGGGATTGCCTTTGTTACGGTAAAGCAGGTTTACTGTTTAAGTGTAGATATGGACTATTGGATAACAAAAACCCAAATCTGGACTGCACCAATTAAAAATGATAACAGGCACCTGTGCTTTTGTTTCCTCCACACAAAAATAGACAAAGAAAAAAGTCACCCTATGCTCAGTATGCATCCCACAAATACACGGGTGCCAATTTTAATGGATGCTTGAGAGAAAATGACGACTGTATGCTGCGTGCCATTTGTCCTGATGCCAGTGCTCACACTGCATGTTCAATCAATCCTGCAGTTCACTAATAAATTTTGTTTACAATGGCTTTTTTTTCTAAATAAAAGAATGCACACATCACCGTGAGTAAAAAAATTAGAAAATCTTGGGATAAATATTTAAATATTAATGAAGCCTGTATAAATATTTAGAAATATGTTTTGAGTGTCGGTGCAGGAAGCACCGGGAAATAACAAGTCAGTGGGGGGTTCTGCAGACATACAAGTACCCAGCAGGGTGCACGACAGGAAAGCGGAACACTGGCAGAGAGCTTGTCTGAAAGATGTCCACCAAAGAGGAGTCATAAATGGAGTGTGAAGACACAGAAATAAAGGGGGTCAAGTTTTCCTTCTTGTGAGGGGAGAAAGGGAAGAGCAGAAGAGGGAGTCACTAGAAAAAGGATCGTCAGTACTGCAGAAAACGGTGCAAAGATCTTCAAGACTAAGACCCCAATTTGCTAATTCTTTAGACTGCAGGAATTGAATATTGAAACTGCAGCAGCCTCATTGATCAGGAGCAATTACAATTCGGCAAGGAAAGGGCCAGAAAGAAACAAGGCAGCCACACACCTACTCATTTCCCAAATTAGACCTAACTCCCTCTTCCCCATCTTTTTCTCTTCCAATAAACTGTGTGCCTTTCGCCGTCCTCTTCTCGTAAATTTTCTAGCAGTTTCATAAGTTTGCCTGGCGCGTGACCTTTCCCGGCTGTCAGATCAGAATGATATCTCGGCCTTTTGTTGCTATTGATTGCAGGGTTTCAGGGGGCAAGCGGGGAGCCTGGCAAAAAGGTCAAGTGTTGCTTTAAATTATTTAGAATTTTAATGAGTTGGACGACTCATTGCAATGATACTTTTCCGACTGCCGCAAAGAGGGCAAAGCAAACATGAGGTGGTGATCTTCAAAGAAGGGACACAAAAGGAAGGGCAACTACATTAAACATTTCATAAGTGATACCATTAAAAGTGCCACATAAGAGAGAAGGGCATCTCAGAAAATGTGAGGATGTTGAGAAATGTTAATCTCATAAAGAAAGAAAGATTGAAATCATGACATCCACCCATCCATTTTCTGGGCTGACTTTTGTATTATTTAGTTATGGTTAAGCTGTTGCCTCTCCTAGAAGTTCCAGACGCAATGCAGGTGTCTAATCTTGATGGGATGCCACCCCATAACAGGTCAATTTACAGGCAGCAATCAACGTCCTGATTGGTTAAGGAAATTAAATTCCAAACACAGAGCCTAAGCTGATATTTATTACTAGTCCCTGGAAATGCAAGGTGGCATACTGTGTTGCCTAAATAAGTGTTTCTTAACTATGGGTCATGGACATGTTTGTGATGGGTTGCAAAGTTAGATGAGTCTGTCCAAGTGTGTATTCTCTGGCGAGTGATATGCCACCCTTTTTTACTTTCTTGGATACGAAGTATAAGAAAAGTATTATAATTGTCCAAAGATCTGATGTCAAGATTTTAATGAATTTCGACATTTTAGACATCCCTGACGCTCTCATATACGAACTTTAGGCAAAGTATTGGAATCCTTCAAAAATTAAATTTTGAGATTTTGATGAATCTCGATGTTTTAGAACTCCCTGAGATAATATACCATTTTTGGAATTATGTCTGTGTGTGTGTGTATATAAACATGATAACTTGAGCGCGCTTTCACTTAGGTCAAACAAATTTTACGTACAAGTATTAGGTACAATAAGTAGATTTCTTTCAGCTTTTGAGCTTTTTCTGCTAACTGGAAGTGGTACTTTTTATTCTTGCAGCTGCAGTGTTCAAATTATTCAATTTTACTTTTATAATAATTGTTCAATATACAGCATTATTAAGTTGTTTTGTTGTTGATGGTTCTTTAATATACATAATATAAAAATATAATCATTGTCTTGTGGTTTACTCCTCAAATATCAATCCCTCTATCTGAGAATATGAGAAAGTCTAGGGGAGACCACTCCTGATTTTTAGTGTACTATTTATTGTGGTAGTATGCAATCCAAGACGTAGCCTCTAAACAATGCCATTGATGCATCACAGAGTGCTTTGATTTCTGTGGTATAAAAAAATAATTAATATTCCCCATGACACAAACTTGTGAAACAGTCAAAGTGAACTGACTGACAGACAAAGACAAGTATAGGAAAGGTGAGGAGAGAAGGGAATGACCCACTCTGGCCTTGGCATCACAGAGATGTCCCTCAAGAGGTTTAAATCCTACTTTTGTGGCAGATCCTACCATATGTTCTGGCAAAGAGAGATGTCAAGGTCACACCAGGCATGCACAGGGGTGCCCAAAGGATCAGTGCTGGGTCCTCTCATCTTCTCTCTCTATACACCTCTACACTAGGCCCTATCACCCAGTCCCATTGTCTTTCCTTTTAGTACTATGCTGATGATATACCTTTACAACTGTACCTGTCATTCCTTCCAGATGAACCCATTGTATCAGCTAGAATCTCTGCATGTCTCACTGATATTGCAACCTGAATGAACAAACACCATCTCCCAACATAAACCCTTGACACATATTTTTAGGAAGTCACTGTGCACTGGAGAGATTCCAAAGGACTGGAAAATGGCAAATATCATCCCATTATATAAAAAGGGCGACAGGGCAGATCCAAGCAACTATAGGCCAGTAAGCTTAACAAGCATCACAGGAATATTAATGGAAGGAATTATTAAGGATAAGATTGAGCAACACATGGCTAGGACAGGAGTTATTCTGAACAGTCAGCATGGGTTCAGAAGAGGGAGGTCGTGTTTTACTAACATGTTGGAATTCTATGAGGAGGCAACAAAAGGATACGATCAAAGTGGAGCAGATGATATTATTTATCTGGACTTTCAGAAAGCATTTGATAAGGTGCCACATGAGAGGTTGGGCATCAAGTTAAAAGAAGTGGGAGTTCAGGGTGATGTTTTTAGATGGGTGCAGAATTGGCTCAAGCACAGGAAGCAGAGTATGATGGTGTGAGGAACCTCATCAGAACTGGCCGATGTTAAGAGTGGTGCTCCACAGGGGTCGGTGCTGGGGCCGCTGCTATTTTTAATATATATAAATGATTTAGATAGGAATATAAGTAACAAGCTGGTTAAGTTTGCAGATGATACCAAGATAGGTGGATTAGCAGATAATTTGGAATCCGTTATATCATTACAGAAGGACTTGGATAGCAGACAGGCTTGGGCAGATTTGTGGCAGATGAAATTTAATGTCAGTAAATGTAAAGTATTACACATAGGAAGTAAAAATGTTAGGTTTGAATACACAATGGGCGGTCGGAAAATCGAGAGTACACCTTATGAGAAGGATTTAGGAGTCATAGTGGACTCCAAGCTATCAACTTCCAGACAGTGTTCAGAAGCCATTAAGAAGGCTAACAGAATGTCAGGTTATATAGCACGATCTGTGGAGTACAAGTCACAGGAGGTTCTGCTCAAACTTTATAATGCACTGGTGAGGCCTCATCTTGAGTACTGTGTGCAGTTTTGGTCTCCAGGCTACAAAAAGGACATAGCAGCACTAGAAAAGGTCCAGAGAAGAGCGACTAGGCTGATTCCAGGTATACAGGGGTTGAATTATGAGGAAAGATTAAAAGAGCTGAGCCTTTACAGTTTAAGCAAAAAGAAGATTAAGAGGTGACATGATTGAAGTGTTTAAAATTATGAAGGGAATTAGTACAGTGATGAGCTCATCAAGAACACGGGGACACAGTTGGAAACTTGTTAAGGCTAAATTTCGCACAAACATTAGGAAGTTTTTCTTTACACAAAGAACGATAGACACTTGGAATAAGCTACCAAGTAGTGTGGTAGACAGTAAGATGTTAGGGACTTTCAAAACTCGACTTGATGTTTTCTTGGAGGACACAAGTGGATAGGACTGGCGAGCTTTGTTGGGCTGAATGGCCTGTTCTCGTCTAGAGTGTTCTAATCTTCTAATGTTCTAATCTCCAGTTCAGCCTGCCAAATATGGACCTCCTTGTTATCTCAGCTTGCCCCATCTCTTTTCAGCTTGGCACGTTATCACCAACATCTGCTAAGTCTGTAAGCAACCTTGGGATATTGATTGATGACCAGCTGTCCTACAGGCACCATATTGCTATGCTCTCCTGGTCTTGGAGTCACTCTGTACAATATCCACAAAATCAGACTGTATCTGAAAGAATATACAGCACACCTCCTGGTCCAGGCTGTGGTCTTGTTCCAGCTGGACTATTGCATCTTTCTTCTGGCAGGAGTACCAGAATGCATCAACAAGCCGGTGCAAATGATTAAAAATGCAGCGCATGTCTAATGTTCAGCCAGCCAAAGATGGCACATGTCACTCCTCTCTTCAGATCACTACACTTGCTTAGGCATGTATTAAGTTCAAATCCTTGTTGCTTCCCTGCAGAGTAGTCAATGTATCAGCACCTGTTTACGAGTGGAGACACTTCCGAGGTCCTATGCTCCTTCTCGTCCACACAGTCCTGCTGTTGAACGATGCCTGGTAAAGCCACCACTGCGTGGTATTAAATCTTGGTCCAGACTCTTTTCATGTGCAGCGTCTCCATTCAAAATTTTGTCTCCTTTAATATATTTAAGAAGCATTTGGAGAATTTTTATCTATAGGTTTTGTAACCTAGAAGTAGAACTAGGGTGTTGTACCATGTTAACCATTATGAATGTAGTGAAAAGTCAAGCAAAATGACACTTTTATTTGGCTAACAAAAAAGATTACAATATGTAAGCTTTCAAGGCAACTCGGGCCCCTTCTTCAGGCAAGATGTAATTAGTAATATTAAATTGTAATTTGTAATTTTGATTACATCTTGCCTGAAGAAGGGGCCCGAGTTGCCTTGAAAGCTTGCATATTGTAATCTTTTTAGTTAGCCAATAAAAGGTGTCATTTTACTTGACTTCTCACTAACCTGGAAAGTGTAACTTTCTTGTATTTTGTTTGGAGCTCTTCACTTGTAACCTTGTCCTGTTACACTTGTCCACAAACAGTCGCCAAACTGATGTTAACTCAATTATGTTGACCACTTTTGTAAGTCGCTTTGGATAAATCATCTGCCCAGCAAAATAAATGTAAATGTAAATAAATGACAGATGGGACTGTGGCACTAGTTTGAAATGTTGAAATGGAAAGAACTGGTGAAGCAAAAGGATATGATGATGTTTGTGGTGTTAAGGGGGATAGGATAGTATGGTGGGGGTATACAGTATATCATAATGACAGTGTTTTGTACTAAATGCAGTTTCAGCCATCACGTGGATCTGATTGGTGGCTAATTACTGTATGTGTTCTCAGTTATGGCAAATATTGATCTACAGTAAATCTGGAGCAGAGCTGCAAAGAAGATTTTGTATTAAGTTGAACATGCCTCAGTGGGGGAGAATTCTTTCTCTTAACACTATTTTTAAAAGTGTTTTGATTATTTTCAATCTAGTGATAGTGTAATTCTACAAACAATTTGTAGGAATAATTTAACCATGTGACTCAACATTCATTACACCTGCATTTACTGAACAATTTGTGCTCCACATCAATGACTCCCCTTCCAGACATCGAGTAGCTTCAGACTCCAGAGTGCTTAGATCATCAACTCACTTTTGTGGAATGTCAACACCACCATTCCTCTCAAAATGGTTCAGTAAAAGGTCTTTTTTCCTGAGTAGGCTAAAGAGCTTTGGGGTGGAAAATGAAACACTAGTGCTCTATTGAAAGCATCCTAACCAGATGCATCACGGTGTGGTTTGGTAACCTGACTTGCCAAGACCGCACACTTCTCCAAACTACTGTCTGTGCCGCTTGTAAATTCATTGAGGCTGGCTCTTCATACCATCTCCTTCACCAGATTCTGAGGAGAGGTGAATTTATCATTTCTGATGACAGCCATCCATCTCATTTTCTGGCTCCACATCTGCTTTCTTGTATAAATGCAATAGGAACCTCGCCACTCACTTCACCTACTTTGGGGACAGCTTCTTCTCCCAGGCCTGAATTCTTGGTAGCCTGATTTTACCTGCCCTGTACTGTACCCACCTGTTAGTTTATGTGTAATTCTTCTGTATGTTACATGTTTACTGTCTCTTTTGCACATTTTTCCTACTGTTTCATATAATTGTCTACACAGCTCTGTTTTGCATTATGTACATTAGTTGATTTTTCTGCTACCATTATTTATTGCAGTTATTGATTAATACATCATCATCTTATTGTCATTATATACAATACTTCCCTGCCACCCCCACAACTGCTGTGACACGAAAATGTCACTGTGCTCTCGCAGTATATGTGACAGTAAAGCTCTCTAATCTAATCCAAGAATGTATTGTTAATAGTGGAGCTCATCTGAAAAACATTATTTAAAAGTACAATGCTATTTAAGACAGTGTAAATTAAAGGTGTAAATGTCTTATTTTTTTTACTAGCTTATCCCTTATCTGCCCTCTTAAGTCATGTGACTTGTACTGTCATTTCAAAAACTGTCACATCCTAGTGCTGTGCACATTCTAAAGAGAAATGTTATTCTCTCAGCTTATTATTTACAGTGGCAGCAATGATACCCAGAAATCTATTCTCTGTTTTTGATGATGATTATCATTTGATTCATAATATGTTTGCTTTTTCCTTTGACTTTTAATAATATTGATGTTAGAAATATGCTTGAATGGAAGCAAAAATGTTTACTGTTTTTAATTACCGTATATACTTGCTGTAAGATGCTAGAGGTCACTGTTGCCTCTTTTAACCCTGCTCTTTCAACCCAACAGACAGACAGACACTGCACACAGGGGAAAATCACCAAGAAGATATTTAATTCTCTTTCTTCTTGAAATAGTGCCCAAAAGCACCTCCGCCACCATACACAGGCAAAACAACAATAATCAGCACAATAATACTGATGCTCTATGTAAGAAAGGTCAGAGCAGACTATACTTTCTGAGAAGGTTGGCATCCTTCAACATCTGCAGTAAGATGCTGCAGATGTTCTACCAGACGATTGTGGCGAGTGCCCTCTTCTACGCGGTGGTGTGCTGGGGTGGCAGCATAAAGATGAAAGACGCCTCACGCCTGGACAAACTTGTTAAGAAGGGAGGCTCTATTGTAGGAGTAACGTTGGACAGTTTAACATCTGTGGCAGAGTGACGGGCACTAAGCAAATTCCTGTCAATCATGAAGAATCCACTGCATCCACTTAACAGGATCATCTCCAGGCAGAGGATCAGCTTCAGTGACAGACTTTTGTCACTGTCCTGTTCCACTGACAGACTGAGGAGATCGTTCCTCCCCCACACTATGCGACTCTTCAATTCCACCCGGGGGAGTAAATGCTAACATTCATTTTATTTTAATTTTTTTCATTTTTATTACTATTTAATTTAATATTGTTTCTTTGTTTCAGTATACTGCTGCTGGATTATGTGAATTTCTCCTTGGGATTAATAAAGTAGGGCGGCACGGTGGCGCAGTGGTAGCGCTGCTGCCTCGCAGTTAGGAGACCCGGGTTTGCTTCCCGGGTCCTCCCTGCGTGGAGTTTGCATGTTCTCCCCCTGTCTGCATGGGTTTCCTCCGGGCGCTCTGGTTTCCTCCCACAATCCAAAGACATGCTGGTTAGGTGGATTGGCGATTCTAAATTGGCCCTAGTGTGTGCTTGGTGTGTGGGTGTGTTTGTGTGTGTCCTGCGGTGGGTTGGCACCCTGCCCAGGATTAGTTCCTGCCTTGTGCCCTGTGTTGGCTGGGATTGGCTCCAGCAGACCCCTGTGACCCTGTATTCGGATTCAGCGGGTTAGAAAATGGATGGATGGATTAATAAAGTATCTATCTATCTATCTATCTAATCAACACAAATCTCTCCTCCACTCCTCCCAGCAAGCTCTGTTCTACTACCCCCCCACTCTGGCTCACTTGCTGGGTTCACAGCAGTCCTTTATATAGTCCTCAACCCAGAAGTGCTTCTATTCTACCTCCCACTGACTTGCCAGCACTTCCAGGTCAGCTGGAGAATTTCGGTTTTAATCAGCCCGGAAGTGCTTCAGGGCTTCCGTTGTTATAGTCTATTAGTGCTTCTGGGCTAGGTGAGAACTTGTTCTCCCGCCAACTGGCGGCACCCACGGTACCCAGCAGGGTTGTGCTGCCGTACTCCAAGTCCCATAGAGCCCTGGAAAGCTGCCATCTATCGTCTTGGGGGAGGCAGTGTCTTTGTTATGCTGCCTTCCCCCATCCTTCCAGTACTGGGGCGTCCCTTATATCGCATATAAGTTGAGTCTTGAAACCCAAAAAATGTATCATATAATCAGACCCATGGCTTATACGCCCGTTCAAAAATGCAACACTTGTTTTTTGTTTTTTTTTTGCATCTTCTTGCCTCCTCCAATCTCACACCAGTTTCTAAGACACTTCAAATTTTGTTGTAGCGGCACAGTTACCAATTTCTTTCGCCACTTCAACTATTAATTTAAAACCAGCTTCATTTTTTCTTCTGATCGAATGCTCCATCATAGATAAAGGATGCTCTTACAATAAAGGTGTATGAGGGTGTGAGATACAAAAAACACAAAACAGTGCAAACGTCACTTCTGAATAGTTCTGGTATCACCATGTGGTCACGTAGGCACAATACATAGAAACAAAAAGGCCTTGTGCTCTGTGGTTCCTCTCTCAGATGGGCGTTAGAATATCATAATCTCTTGGACCAATAGCATGAGTTTTCCGCATTCAACTTACATAACCGACATTATAAAATACCTAAAATTATACGGCAAAATCAAGCCCCGACTTATCTGTGGGAGTATATACAGTATATGGCCAGTGTTACTTGTCTAGGTATGGCTCTGCTGTTATTTGGGAATAATCATCTTCTTAGGGTGATATCAATTTCTTATTTTGGTCATCAGATTAAAATATTTAGGAACCTTTGACCTTAATTAAGCATTACACAGGAATCAATCTCTTTCAGTTTAGTGTACAAAGAAAAGAAAATTGGAATTTAACACAGAGATATAGGCTGCGAGACCCCTACACACATGAACTGGATTAAGTGGGGATACTCATACAGCAGATGCAGAGTAAATGCAAAAAAAGTTGAAAAATTTGCGTATGGGTTCCAAGGTGATTAGGCACTGCTGGCCAATAACTCAGTAGTCCGTGGTTTGCGCTGTAGCCCAGTGTCTCTTTGTCTGTGTGGACTTTGAACTTCCAGTGCATTGTTTTCATTGGACTTACTGCAGGTACTGCAAGTCCCAAAGGGAGTCAAATGCCCTTTCAAAACTGCCCCTTTAAGAATTGTTGGATAATTTGTGTGCAGCTGTGTCCTGCAATTGACCTGTACCCATCTGTTAATTCTGATGAAAAAAAATAACATTTATCAATTGAAAGAAAAAACTCAAAGATGAGCTCCAGACCAATCTATACATTGCTTTGGTTCACTTGTCCTTCACACATTACTCACCACACAGCATCACCTGTGCAAAGGCATTCTGGTCAGTTCTTACTGAATCCTTTGTTTAGCCGTTTAAAATGTGTGGCCTAGTATTTCAATTGGCATCACAAAAACACACGTCTGAAAGGTCAAGACAAGGAATTTCTAAAATATTAGCCAAGGATGGCCTAGCGATGGCTACAACTGTGAAATGTTGGAGTGAAAAAGGGCAAGGCTGGTTGACAATTAGGTAAAGATTGGTGCTCTCTACTTACCAAGGCAAGTATGGCTTCATGTTTTAAGAAACAGTGACCATTTTTACAATACCATACCAACTTTCTAATCTTAATCTTGATCATAGTCATGGTGGCTGGTGCTTATCCCAGCAAGCATTGTGCATAGTGAAGGATCAGCAGTGTCAGAGAATCACTTTTTTATTTATTTGTTATTTACTCCCATGTTGTCTCTATTGATGATCACAAAGAATTTTTAATCTTATGTGTTCTTGGAGAAAGGAGATCACAAAGCTTATGATACAATGGTTTTCAAAAGGGGCCAATAGAGAACAAAAGCAAAGAATTTTACAATGTCCATTTGCATTCTTCCTCATTCATTAGTCTAGAATTCTGTCTTCAGTTCAAAGGCTTGATCCCATTTGAATATGCTTCCTGTGGTTACACTATGGTTTGTTGGACATATTTATTTAACAATATTTTTGCAGCTGCTTCAAATTTTGTGAGCTGTGACTGATTAGGGCCGTATTCGCCCCCTTGAACCCCTGTCCACGACTCCAGATGCCAGGTAAAAGTCCAAACAATGACTTTATTAAATTGCCACAGTGCACAAAGCACCCTCTCCTCCACTATACTCATAAACAACAATAATAATAATAATACAATAAACAATCCTCCAATTCCCAGACGCATTGCCACCCTTCCACCCAGCTCAGCTCGCCGTCTGGGAGCTCCCATAGTCCTTTTATTCTCCCTGACCCGGAAGTGTTCCCAGTCCCCAGTCCATGTGATTCTATATCACTTCCGGGTCAGGTACAAGTCCTTCTTCTTCACCCCGGAAGCACGCCGCTCTTCCTTTGACACACTTCCGGGTTATAGGACACAAAGAAGTCTTCGGTCCTCCCTGTAGCTCCCTTTTGCGGCCCCTGTGGTACCCAGCAGGGCTGAGGATAAAAACTACAAAGTCCATGACTTCCTGCTGGTCTTCGGGGCACCTCCATACTGCAGGGAGGGCTCCACCTGGTGGCCTGAGGGTATTGGCCGGGATGACAAGCCGGCCAAATACCACAGAGCATATATAACTGGATAACTGAAATGTGGATTATGCTACATTAAGTTATTAAAGATTTTTTTTTGAATGTTACAATTATGTTTGTTAAGTTATAAAGTATATCTTGAGGTGCAGATTCCAAGTCAAATAAGAATATTCTTAAGCTATATAATGCACTAGGGAGGTCTCACCTAGGAAAATGTGCTTGGTCTGGCTGTCCAAATTATAAAAAGACAGTAGGTTTAGAGAAAGTCGAGTGACTTTCTGAGTTCTGGACCTTGTGCTATCAGCAATGAGAGAAACTGAACATTTTTAGTTTTAGCAGACAGAGATGAAGAAGTGACAAAATTGAGATGTTTAAAATTATGAAAGGAATTAGTCCAGTGGATCCAGGCTGCTGCTTTAAATAAATTCAACAAGAACACAGGGACATAGTTCAGAATGCATTCTGCGTAAACTTTTTTTAAGACTAGGACTTTAGAGACGTTTAGAACTCGACTTGATGTCATTTTAGAGAAATCAGGTGGGTAGAAATGGCAGGCTCGTTGGTCTTAGTGGTCTGTTCTTGTAAAGTTTGTTGTAATGTACAAGGAGAGAACATGCAAGCACCATGCAGACAGTGTCTGGATATACTGTAATTTGAGCTAGCTGCGCTGCCAGTATAAAAACATATTTATAATCATTCTTATAGCATTTAATAAAAGAAAAAATACAAACTTTAATATAGAATTGTTTTGTTACAAACCCACATGTTATTTAGGAGACAGGAAGACATCAACATCACACAGTACAAAATGAACACTTCACAGCTGAAGCTATTCTGATCCTTATGCAAGAAGAATGTTTTGAATGTCATGCGAGGAAATACCAAGGCTTTTTCTCTCTTTTTTGACTTGGCAGTATTAATAATTTATCTAATTATCACTATAAAGAAGGCACAGTCCTATCTTGAAAAGATTTTTAAATTTGACAATGTTTGGTTCAAATAGGGATTCACATTCCAATAATTTTGTGAAAAGTTACATCCCACAGCTTCAAACTGTTGCTCTTCATATTAGTTGACAAAATAAGGACGTCCACAACAGGGACTTTCCTCATAGTAGATACAAAGTGACTACACAAATTAGACAGGCCAGGTGGTGGAGTGGAGAGGGTATTAAACTTTTACATTTAACGTTTCTGGCAGGGCCAGATTTGGAAGGCTGTGGGGCCCCTGGGTAGATCAACTAGCATGGATCCCCATTATGGCCATAGAGAGACTTGCAGTTCTGCAGTAGGCATAATAAGAAATTGCAATTTTTTATGTATTATAAAGAAACAAATTAGAAGATGAAATGTTACATTGAGTCATTAAAATACTAAAGTACATTTTACATAAATATACTAGCTGAGTTACCCAGTTTCAGCCAGGAAATTTCATAAGACAAATGGCTTCAGTTAAAATGCCATCAGTTAATGGGATGTATCAGAAGTATTATGTAACAAACTAAGTAGTTTTCTTTTGTCACACATATGGATGTAGGAGGCTCTTTCAAGGCTCTGAGAAGATAAGCACTACCACCCTAACTGGGAGGGGACAAACAAACCTGTTTCTGCAACTTCGAAGGACTGCAACCAGATGATGCCCGCCCATGGTCCCACCAATCTCCCAGGTCGTGCCCATTCTGGGTCTACACATTTTTTGTATACTGTATTTACGCGTGTACCACTCGCACATTTTTTCCTGAAAATTAGCATTAGAAAATCAGGTGCGCGTCATACACGAGAAAATGTAATTCTGTAATGTTTACTTCTTCTGCTTGGGCTCACTCGCTCTCTCTCTCACTCGCTTGCTCGTGCACTCCCACTCTCTCTCTCTCTCTCTCTCACTTGCTTGCGCACTCCCACTCTCTCTCTCTCTCCCTCTCTCTCTCCCGCTCTCTCTCTCTCACTCTCTCACTAGCGCTCTCTCTCTCTCTAAACACTTCCTATACAATCACAACGAGCGACGTACACAGGGCAAAACGATTTTCGCGATTTTCTTTGTAAAAATTAGGGTGTGCGTCTTAAACGAGGGCACGGGGTACACCAGTAAATACATTATATAAATACTGTGCATCCGGAAAGTATTCACAGCGCATCACTTTTTTCATATTTTGTTATGTTACAGCCTTATTCCAAAATGGATTAAATTCATTTTTTTTCTCAGAATTGTACACACAACACCTCATAATGACAATGTGAAAAAAAGTTTACTTGAGGTTTTTGCAAATTTATTAAAAATAAAAAAACTGAGAAATCACAGGTACATAAGTATTCACAGCTTTTGCTCAATACTTTGTCGAGCAGTTACAGCCTCAAGTCTTTTTGAATATGATGCCACAAACTTGGCTCCACCAGGTTGGATGGGAAGCATTGGTGCACAGCCATTTTAAGATCTCTCCAGAGATGTTCAATCGGATTCAAGTCTGGGCTCTGGCTGGGCCACTCAAGGACATTCACAGAGTTGTCCTGAAGTCACTCCTTTGATATCTTGGCTGTGTGCTTAGGGTCGTTGTCCTGCTGAAAGATGAACTGTCGCCCCAGTCTGAGGTCAAGAGCGCTCTGGAGCAGGATTTTATCCAGGATGTCTCTGTACATTGCTGCAGTCATCTTTCCCTTTATCCTGACTAGTCTCCCAGTTCCTGCCGCTGAAAAACATCGCCAAAGCATGATGCTGCCACCACCATGCTTCACTGTAGGGATGGTATTGGCCTGGTGATGAGCGGTGCCTGGTTTCCTCCAAACATGACGCCTGGCATTCACACCAAAGAGTTCAATCTTTGTCTCATCGGACCAGAGAATTTTGTTTCTCATGGTCTGAGAGTCCTTCAGGTGCCTTTTGGCAAACTCCAGGCGGGCTGCAAAGTGCCTTTTACTAAGGAGTGGCTTCTGTCTGGCCACTCTACCATACAGGCCTGATTGGTGGATTGCTGCAGAGATGGTTGTCCATCTGGAAGGTTCTCCTCTCTCCACAGAGGACCTCTGGAGCTCTGACAGAGTGACCATTGGGTTCTTGGTCACCTCCTTGACTAAGGCCCTTCTCCCCCGATCGGTCAGTTTAGATGGCCGGCCAGCTCTAGGAAGAGTCCTGGTAGTTTCAAACTTCTTCCACTTACTTATGATGGAGGCCACTGTGCTCATTGGGACCTTCAAAGCAGCAGAAATTTTTTTGTAACCTTCCCCAGATTTGTGCCTCGAGACAATCCAGTCTCGGAGGTCTACAGACAATTCCTTTGACTTCATGCTTGTTTTGTGCTAAATTTACCACAGGTAAACAGAAACATCTCAAGGATGATCAGGGGAAACAGGATGCACCTGAGCTCAATTTTGAGCTTCATGGCAAAAGCTGTGAATACTTATGTACATGTGCTTTCTCAATTTTTTTATTTTTAATAAATTTGCAATTGTCATTATGGGGTGTTGTGTGTAGAAGTCTGAGGAAAAACATGAATTTAATCCACTTTGGAATAAGGCTGTAACATAACAAAATGTGGAAAAAGTGATGTGCTGTCAATACTTTCCAGATGCACTGTATATGTGTATATATATATATATATATATATATATATATATATATATATATTATA
This sequence comes from Polypterus senegalus, assembly GCF_016835505.1. Taxonomy (NCBI): domain Eukaryota; kingdom Metazoa; phylum Chordata; class Cladistia; order Polypteriformes; family Polypteridae; genus Polypterus; species Polypterus senegalus. The sequence goes on along the minus strand of NC_053163.1, from coordinate 136,774,632 downwards.
TATATATATATAAACGTCTATACGTTGAAGTGTCTGTGTCTGTCTGTCCGGCCCGGAAGTACAAGGCAGCCCTGAAGTGCGAGACTACCTCATGAGGCTCAAAGAGCTGGCAATGTGGCTCTTATAAGGCTGCTCCAGGAACATCTCACTGGGTGGAGACCCTGCGGCAGACCCAAGGCAAGAAGAGCTGAAATCTATAACTGGGCTGGCCCTAACTGGAAAAAGTGGTTTCAGATAGTGAAATGAGAAAAAAAAACCTATGCATATATTAAAAATATGCACCATTTATGTATAGTATTAGGCTTTGTAAATGTGTGAACGCTAGGGATCACTGTAGCCCCTTTTAACCACAACAGACAGACACAGAACACAGGCTAAAATCACCAAGAAGTTATTTAATTTCTTTCCTTGTTCTTTAAAGTCCCAACAAGCACCACAGCCACAGATAAACAGGTAAATAATTACTAAGTATTGCAATGCAATTCTTTTTTTCTCCTCCACCACACCTCCTGACTCCGGCTCACCTGATGGGTTTCCAGCTGTCCTTTAAATAGTCCTTGACCCGCAAGTGCTTCCATTCTTCTGATCACATGACTTGTCCACACTTCCAGGTCAGATGGAAAACTCCAGTTTCTTCTTCAGCCCGGAAGTACTTCAGAGCTTCTGATTTGATTGCACTTCTGGGCTACAGTATATAGAAAATAGAGGTCCTTATACAGTCATATGAAAAAGTTTGGGAACCCCTCTCAGCCTGCATAATAATTTACTCTTTAACAAAAAAGATAACAGTGTTATCTCTTTCATTTCTTAGGAACATCTAAGTACTAGGGTGTTTTCCGAACAAAGATTTTTACTGCAGCAGTATTTAGTTGTATGAAATTAAATTCAATGTGAAAAAATGGTTGTGCAAAAATGTGGGTCCCCTTGTAATTTTGCTGATTTGAATGCATGTCACTGCTCAATACTGATTACTTGTAACACCAAATTGGTTGGATTAGCTCGTTAAGCCTTGAACTTCATAGACAGGTGTGTCCAATCACGAGTGATAAAAGGTATTTAAGGTGGTCAGTCACAAGTTGTGCTTCCCTTTGACTCTCCTCTGAAGAGTGACAGACAGCTTGGGATCCTCAAAGCAACTCTCAAAAGATCTGAAAACAAAGATTGTTCAGTCTCCTGGTTTAGGGGAAGGCTACAAAAAGCTATCTCAGAGGTTTAAACTGTTAGTTTCAATTGTAAGGAATGGCCATAGGCACAGTTGCTGTTAAACCAACCCAGCAGACCTGGCAGGCCAAGAAAAATACAGGAGCAGCATATGAGCAGGATTGTGAGAATGGTTACAGACAACCCACAGATCACCTCCAAAGACCTGCAAGAACATCTCGCTGAAGATGGTGTATCTGTACATCATTCTACAATTCAGCTCAATTTGCACAAAGAACATCTGTATGGCAGGGTGATGAGAAAGAAGCCCTTTCTGCACTCACACCACAAACAGAGTCGCTTGTCGTGTGCAAATTCATTTTGGAATAACAAAAATTGAGTTATGTGCTCATAACAAAAAGCGCTTTGCATGACGGAAGAAGAACACCGCATTCCAAGAAAAACACCGATTACCTTCTGTCAAATTTGGTGGAGGGTCCATCATGCTGTGGGGCTGTGTGGCTGGTTCAGGGACTGGGGCCCTTGTTAAAGTCAAGGGTCAGATGAATTCAAGCCAATATCAACAAATTCTTCAGGATAATGTTCACGCATCAGTCACAAAGTTGAAGTTATGCAGGGGTTGAATATTCCAACAAGACAATGACCCAAAACACAGTTCGAAATCTACAAAGGCATTCATGCAGAGGGAGAAGTACAGTGTTCTGGAATGGCCGTCACAGTCCCCTGAGTTGATATATCATTGAAAATCTGTCGGATGATTTGAAGCAGGCTGTCCATGCTCGGCAGCCATCACATTTAACTGAACTGGAGAGATTTTGTATGGAAGAATGGTAAAAAATACCTCCATCCAGAATCCAGACACTCATCAAAGGTTATAGGAGGCGTCTAGCGGCTGTTATATTTGCACAATGAGGCTCAACTAAGTATTGATGTAATATCTCTGATGGGGTGCCCACATTTATGCACCTGTATAATTTTGTCATGATGCATATTGTATATTTTCTGTTAATCCAATAAACTTAATGTCACTGTTGAAATACTACTGTTTCCATAAGGCATGTTATATATTAAAAGGAAGTTGCTACTTTGAAAGCTCAGCCAATGATAAACAAAAATCCAAAGAATTAAGAGGGGTTCTTAGACTTTTTCATATGATTTTATGTTTCTGCAGCGTCCCCTGGCTGTGCCTATGGCACCCAGCAGGGCTGCGATACCGAACTTCAAAGTCCATAATGCCCTGCTGGAGTCCGGGGCACCATTATACTGTAGGGACACAGCCCGCTATCATTTTTGGGGCAGCAGGGTCCCAAATTAGCTGCCTTCCCCTACCTTCCAGTCTTGGGGCTTCCCGCCAGTGTTGAGCTGTCGACCGCCCCTCACAGCTTATTTATAGAAATCACAGCAGATTATTTTCAAAATGTTATTTTCCTAACCTTACAAACTTTTACTGAAGCAGCCTCTCCTAAATAATGTACATTTTCTGCTAGTTCTTTTTCAATGGCTATTACAGAGAAGTCTTTAAAATAACTAATAATTAATTAGAATTACAGTAAAGCATTCGAAGTGCCCTTTAAATACTGAAGAGTCGTTTGTCCCATCCAATATGAGAGTGGGTCAAGTTTGCCAGTGAATCTGACAAGTGTTCTGCATTAGGCTAAGCAAAAATCATATGAAATTAAAATGTGGAATTTTTTCTTTGGACTTATTGATAAGACTTAATAAAGCGTATCAGTGTATATCATTTAAAATATTGTTACCACAGACCTGCAAATAACTTGCTAACGTTGGCCTTGTTAAACATCATGCATGCAAAACATGGTCGACCATGAAGGAGATTACAGCAGAAGCATCAGTTAGTAGCATTGCACCTTAGAACTTCTTTCAGATTTCTTGCAAACTGTATCCACTTCTTCCATTTTTTTAATGACCATGCAATGTCTTTCCCAGAAGCATGGGACACAAGGCAGGCATACCCACTTTAAATGCAATCACCTAAAAGTCAAGGGCTCAAATAGCATTGTAGCTGTGGGAATACTGGGATGAAACACACAGAGAGAGATGGCTCCACCAAGAAGCCATAATAATGGACAATTGTTAAATTAAATTTCAAACTTGAGAAGCATGGTGTATCAAAGAGTGGGTGATAAGGGACTGGCCTGTCTTTCTGTTCAAAACTAGCTTCAGGCTTGCTGTGTTACCCTGAGCAAGTCATATAAACTGACTGTGGCACTGTACCCTGAGTTTGTAAGTCTCCTTAGATAAAGGAATCAGCCTGATGTCTATTACTAATAATGATACAATAAACAATATAAATTTCCCTTTTGCAGCAAGTTAAACTGACCTGAGAAATGCGCCTTTTATAATGAGGAGACCAAGAAGATGCTGATTCATTGTGATGTAAATGTCCCTTCCCCAGCCTGTAGGCCCAGTGGAGGAAACGTTGCCCTGACAGTGGCCTTCTGCTAGCCACACAGAGCTGTCACACCACAAAGCTGAATGTCACAGAGAGCATGTGGGACCTTGTCTTGACTTCAAATGTAATGAAATGCTATAAAAAGAATACTATTGATTGACTTATCCAAAAAATTCTAAATGAAAGAGCAGAAAGGGGACTGGTGTGTAACAATCACAATTTTACAACTGAGTTCTTAGTTAAACTTCAACAATTTAACTCCATTTTGTTTTTATTCACAAGCAATACATTTGATTCTGTTTTCTTTCAAGGGAAAGAAGTAGGCTGAAAGGTGTATGAGTGTTTCTAGTTTTCTGTCCTAGACCTAGAGGTTTGTTTCTTGCACAGTGCCTTCCACCAGCCAGATGAATGAGTTTACCAAGTTTCTAAAATAGATGTAAAATTAGATTAAAAGGACTTTGATTGATTTTTGTCAGACTGTAGGGAACCTGGCAAACTCCTTGCAGAACTTAGTTATCATTTATTTTGAGCACAAGCTTCTCTTTTTCTGTCTCCAGCTATGGACTGGGTGAGCCCACTGTAATTCCCAGTAGCCAGTTTTACTCCATTGTGGCAATACCAGTTTTCTATAAAATAAAACTTTGCCAGTCAAGTCATCATTTGCCCCACCGTGAGTGAAATACTTAACCTTCCTTTGCTCCAACTATACAAATGGGAGTAGTGGGGGAATCTGCTTAAGAAATGCACTATAGAGAGAAATGAATTGTGTTTTTAACAGGCTCAGATACTCCTTTATATAATAGTAGACAGATTGGGCACTTGAGATAAAGGGTATTTTTGAAAATCACTCTGGGAATTGTATAAGATAGATAGATAGATAGATAGATAGATAGATAGATAGATAGATAGATAGATAGATAGATAGATAGATAGATAGATAGATAGATAGATAGGCCAGTATTTGAAATGATGATCATTTACGAAAAGCTTGTGTTGCTGCTGGAGGAGGAATTTGTGAAGCCAGCAGGGAGTGCTTATCCTGTGGTCTGTCACCTGGAGGGACCGGGAGAGGAGCAATACTTTCCCTGGGTCAAGAGAGGGCAGCCACCCTGGTCTGTGTGGGGGCCACAGGAACCCAGCTTGGAAGCTCATCCCTGTTGGGGCCTGTGGTCACCGGCAGGGGGCGCCCAGAGAATTATGGAGCCCTGCAAGGCAGCATTTCCGGCACACCAGAAAGTGCTGCCCGAAGAAGAATCCAGGTAGACCCGGAGTATGGATCCCAATGCCCCAGTGCAGTGATGGGTACACAATGCTGTAACTATTTGTGATGTGCTTAGGATGAGATGCAAAATTGAGGTTCTGCCTTTTCAGACTTGTTAAGTCATAAGAGATCCCTGGGTATTTCCTGATATCCAGGCTAAATTTGCCACCATGGTCTGGTCATTCTGGCCCCTTAGTCATCCACTGTACCTTATCGACTACATACCTCTCTTAGCCCTTCATCACTTAATAGGTAATGTTTGGTGATCATACTGGCACAAAAATGGCTATCTCTGCATCATCCAGGTGGATGCTACACATTGGTGGTGGCTGAAGTGGTTCTCCTTAATGGCTAAGTAAAATACTTTGAGTAGGTTAGAAAAGAGCTATATGAGCATAATTAATTAACTACTAATTAATATGATAGATAGATAGATAGATAGATAGATAGATAGATAGATAGATAGATAGATAGATAGATAGATAGATAGATAGATAGATAGATAGATAGATAGAAAGTACACCTTGTTTTTTGTGGTGCCAGAAAGTGCCAACGAGTTGATGTTTGGGCATGTAGGTAGAAACTTTACCATACTCTGTACACATGATAATACTACTGCTGCTATTACTACTAGAAAATGCAATGTGTGGTATGTTAGTTAATTTAATTTAAGAATAACTGAACTGAAATGATTTACAAATGATCAAAAAGTCCAATTTAACGTTTTTCCAACCAGGTCAAAAACTGAACATGTTATGCCACACTTACACAGACCACTAGCTGGCAATATTTTTCCACAGAAATGACAACGTGATGGGCTGCTTTCTGATTTAGACCTCTTACCCAAGTCTCCTCCTTCCTTTCTCCCACTAGGGTGCCTCCTCCAGCCTGGTTGTTAAATTCGCAGACACAGACAAGGAGCGGACCATTCGAAGAATGCAACAGATGGTGGGTCAGTTTGGGATCTTCAATCCAGCAATCGCACTGCCCTTCAGCACTTACAGTGCATATGCACATGCAGTAAGTATGCCACTCCAATTTGCCCCATGAATGACTAGGGAAAATAAGTTTGATAGGAAAATGCATGGTTATATTGAGGGCAATAGTGTCAGTGCTATCTATCCATCTACCCAGAGAGGTGGACATGTTTAGTTTGTCCTGCTGGGGTTGTATACATGGGGCTGGAAGATTTTAAATGAACTTGGAACGTTAATAAAATATGGGTGTGTATCCTGCAATGGATTGCCATCCAGCTTGTCCCCGATGTTGTATAGAAAGGCTACAACTCCTCATGACCATTAACTTGATTAAGTGGGTTGGAGAATATACTGTATGCTTGTTTTATTATATAGCAGAATTCAAAGGAAGGAGTTTTTAATTCAAATCTGTGAATGAATGACTAATGTTTCTTACACGTATGTTTCATAACATCAAAAGTACAAGTTATTCAAAAAAAATGGGAATTTATGTAAAAAACTAGCAAAACCATTCAGATGATGATGCCAGACAGATCATTCCTATTACCCTATTAGGCATTTGTCTCACTGGTACCCTATACTGTATATCATTGCTATGACAACAGAATTAATAACATATAAAGGAAAATAATATATGAACATCAACAAAACTGTTAAACAAACAAAGAGTACAGTAAAACATGACAACTAACAAATATGAAAGGCTTTTATTTAAGAAGGAACACTAAAACAACTACCTAAAGTACTGTGTGCCGCCAAAAGCAACACAAGTGAAAGTTGGACACTGCATTCTGTGTGTCCAGGCACTGCTGTTCTTGACGTTGTAGTGGATGGCTGGGGATCCTGCCTAGCCGGGACACCTAGTGGGACCGGGAGAAGAGCAATACCTTCCCCGGGCCATGAGAGGGCAGCCACCCTGGTCTGTGTGGGGGGCCACAGGAACCCAGCTTGGAAGCTCATCCCTGTTGGGGCCACCCAGATAATTATGGAGCCCTGGAAAGCAGCACTTACACCACACCAGGAAGTGCTGCCGGAAGAAGAATCCAGGTACGCCAGGATTGCTTCCGGGTGGAAGAGCAGCACTTCCGCCTCACTAGGAAGTGCTGCTTGGAGAAGATTAGGGAGCACCTGGAGCACATCCGGGAGATGTATAAAAGAGGCCGCCTCACTCCATTCGAGAGCCGGAGTCGGGTGGAAGTGGACAGATCTTGGAAGAGAGGAGTGGAGGCAACAGAGACAGACAGAGAGAGAGAGAGAGATAAAAAGAAAGACATCTAAAGGACTGTATCATTGGTGGTCGGTGCACTGTTTGTGGTGTTATTGTGGGTTGTAGAATAAAACGTGTGTGCTTTGAGACTTTTGGTGTCTGCTTGTCTGTGCCCGGGTTTGAGATCTCCACAATGTGTACAGTCACTTCGTAAATTATTAAGAAGACCTGTACACCTGCTTATCCATGCAATGGTCTAATCAGCCAATCACATGAAAGAAGTACAATGCATACAATTATACAGATACAGGACAGGAGCTTGAGTCAATGTCAAACTCCCAAATGGGGGAAAATGTGATTTCTGTGATTTGGGGTGCCAGATGGGATGGTTTGAGTATTTATGTAACTGCTGATCTCCTGAGATTTTCTCACACAACAGTCTCTAGAGTTTACTCAGAATGAGGAGAAAAACTAGAAAAACCCAGTAAGTCACAGTTCTGCAGATGGAAATGCTTTGTCAGAGGAGAATGAGGTGACAGAAAGGCTACAGTAGCTCAGATAATACTCTGCACAACTGTAATGAGCAGAAATGCATCTCAGAATGCACAACACATCAAACCTTGAGGCGAACGGGCTACATCAACAGTAGACCATGCCTTATGCCTACAGCCCAGGCTGGTGGTGGTGCTATAAATGGTGTGGGGAATGTTTTATTGGCGTGTTTTGAGCCCATTAATACCAATCAATCTTCAATGACTGTCACAACCTATTTAAGTACTGTTGCTGACTGTGTGCGTCCCTCCATGGCAGCAATTTTCAGAACCTTCTAATTGCTACTTCCAGCATGCTAATGTAGCCTCAGACTGGTTTCATAAACGTGACAGTCAATCACCAGATTTGAGTCCAGTTTGAGATATGGTATAATGGGAGACTTGCATCATGAATTTACAGTTGATGAATCTGCAGAAACCATGTGATACAACATGGACCAGAATCTCAAAGAAATGTGTCAGACATCTTGTGGAGGCCATGCCATTAAGAATTGTGGCTGTTTTGAGAGTAACAAGGCCCTACCCAATAGTAGTATAATATTTTTAATAATATGCTCAAAGAGTGCTTAATGACCAGCACAAATTAAAAAAATAAAATTATGAGAAGCTGCACTCCTGCGGTGGGCTGGCACCCTACCTGGGGTTTGTTTCCTGCCTTGCGCCCTGTGTTGGCTAGGACTGGCTCCAGCAGACCCCGGTAGTTATGATATAGTGGATTGGATAATGGAAGCTACACTCATTTAAAGTCCATAAGTGATTTGTTACAATTCGAGATTCAGCCCTCTCTTTTACACTTACTGTATGTGCACCAGTGACAATATGTTTAACGACATCCAAAAATGTAATTTCAAACAGTGAACCAAACAGCAGCATTTAGACGCAAAGTGATGATTCAGAGTGAGATTGCTGTTCCACAGATGGTGATGGTGTACAACCTGATCCACAGAAAAACATTCTTGGTGCTCAACTAGGCAAAAAATGTCTTTACCATTCCACAGATTGTGATTTCAGATAAGGACATTATGGTTTCTGTACGTAATGGTGCGTCTTTTGTGCTCCATCCAAAGTCAAATGACGTCTGCAGTATGTGCAAGTTTGCATAGTTTGCACGGCAAAAAGTTACAGCCCAATTTCACTGTTAAGAATGATATTGGCACGCATATCCCTGCCCATCGATGATTAAATGTCACCAGACCAAGCGGTCTTTCGCCACAATTGATCTTGTTGCGGCCAAGTCTTGAACCTAACTCAATACATTGAAGTTGGCTCTGAGCAAAAACTAATTACAGGGGCAGTGTTGGTAGACCTTTCCACTGCCTATGGTACAGTAAACCTTTGAGCGCTTCTTCTGAAATCTGCTAGAACCATACAAAACATTCCATTGGTCCATATAATCGAGTCACTACTTGTCAACAGAAGGTTCTATGTAGAAATAGACGGTAAAAAGAGTCATCGGATGAATCAGAGAAACAGACATCCTCAAGGTTCAGTGCTGGCTCCCATTCTGTTCAATATCTATACCAACAACCACCAACATTAGGAGGTTCATTTACGCAGATGATCTCTACTTAGCCTCCCAGTCTGTTTCCTTCCAAGATGTCCAAAAGAGACTTATCAATGCTCTCAGCATCCTCTCACTGTATTATATTAAATGGTCTGTACCTTCCATCTTAACAATAGACAAGCAAACACAACTCTAGAGATCAGATGGAACAACAAAGTATTGAAGAACACCAAACATCCTGTTTACTTAGGCATTACCCTGGGCAGGACACTCTCTTTTAAAGAACATATTCTTAAACTCAAAAAGAAGATATCCAGCAGGAATAATCTCCTTAGCAAACTAGCAAACGCATCCTAGGGAGCAAACCCTGCGATCAACGGCCATGGCACTCTGTTATTCAACTACCAAGTATATCAAATCTGCCCCAGCCTGTATGCTGTAGAAGTCCCTCTGCAATGATTCAGTGTATTCAGACAGAATTGCTGGCCATGTGGAGTTCTGCTTGGGCTTTCCTCCTATTTACCCAAAGACACGCGTGTCCGCTTAATTCTAATTGGTCCTGTGCGCTTGTGAACATGAGTGAACTCTCCGATAGACTCTCCAGGGTTAATTCTCCCCTTACACCTGATGCGACAGAATAATCTTTGGATCCTTTGACTCTGAATGGGATTAAGTGGATCTGAGAATGTAGGTACAGTATGAACAACAGCTTGTTGAACACCACTGACACAATTTCAAATTGAAGGTGTCACAAAACGAGACAAAGACAGAAAAAGGTTTGGGGCAGCCACCCATGTAATTTGGTATCCTGGCTGCAACGTTGTTTCTTTTCAAATACCAGCACTGAAGTGCTTACAACAGAGTCCAAAACAAGACTGTCAGAGAAGGGAAAAGGGAAGGCTTTTAAAGGGGGAGGCAGGAAGTGAGGTCATAAGGATCGGGCACGTGTTCATCGTTCATTGGTTTAGTCCCGGATGTGACATCAGGGGGGCCGGAGCTGGCAAGGTCTGTCTCCATTGGCTCGGTCCCAGAAGTGACGTCCAGAGAGACAGGTGGAACCTCCCGGGTTAGGTCTACAGGGAAGTGAGAAAGAGAGTTAGTGCGCTCTGCCACATCCCGGCATGGCTCAGAACTGCCTTCACTCGAGCCCTTTAGCTGCCTCCCATGCGCGTGTGTGACAAGGCCCCCCCCTCAGCCCAGACCCGTCGGGTCGGGCGACCTTAACCGAGAGGTCGTAAACCGAGAGAGAGCATCAGCGTTGGCATGGAGAGCACCCCGACGATGAACGAGCGAAAACTTGTACGGCTGCAGGTCAAGAAACCACCGGGTGACCCGCGGATTCGACTCCTTGTGCAGGGCCATCCACTGTAGAGGTGCATGGTCCGTGACAAGGGTGAACTCACGGCCCAACAGGTAGTACCTCAGCTGAGTGATCGCCCATTTAATCGCCAGAGCCTCCCTCTCCACCGCCGCATACCTGGTCTCCCGGTCCAACAGTTTCCGCTCAGGAACATGACGGGTGTTCACACCATCGACACTTTGGCTCAGCACGGCTCCCAGGCCTGTGTCCGGCGTCCGCCTGGAGGATGAAAGGCAAAGAAAAGTTAGGTGCCATCAAAATAGGTGCGGACGTAAGGGCCTTCTTCAAGTCACCAAATGCAGCGTCTGTTTTGCAGTCCATACCACAATGTTCGGGCCCTCTTCTTTGTTAAATCAGTCAAGGCGCCGCTTCCAAAACCGGGTACAAACCGGCGGTAGTACCCGCTAACCCGAAAGGCTTGGACCTGCCGCTTGGTTCATGGACGGGCCATTTCAGAATGGCATCAATTTTGGAGCACTGTGGCCTTACGGTACCCGACCCACCAGGTAGCCTAAATATTTGGCCTCGCTTAATCCAAAGAAACATTTCTTGGGATTAATCCGGAGCCCGGCCTCACCAAGTGTCCGTAATACCGCTTGGACATGCTGTAGGTGTTCCTTCCATGTGCTGGAATAGATGACCACGTCATCTAGGTAGGCAGCACTGTATGAGTTATGAGGCCGAAGCACTTTGTCCACCAGACGCTGAAAGGTTGCTGGAGCCCGTGTAACCCAAATGGAAGGACACGATACTGCCAGTGTCCGCTAGGGGTACTAAACGCGGTTTTTTCCTTGCGGAGTCCGTTAAAGGAACCTGCCAGTACCCTTTTGTCATGTCAAGTGTGGTCAGGTATTGAGCCTGTCCAAGCCTCTCGAGGAGGTCGCCCACGCGTGGCATTGGATAGGCATCAAATTGGGAGACTTGGTTAAGCCGACGGAAGTCATTGCAGAACCTCCAACTCCCGTCAGGCTTACCGACGAGCACAATGGGGCTGGACCAGGGACTATAACTTTCCTCAATTACACCTAGTTCCAGCATGCGCTTGATCTCAAGCTCCACTTCAGCCTTTTTTGCCTCGGGAAGACGCAGTGGGCGTTCTCGGACAACAACCCCGGGCTCTGTCACAATGTTGTGCTCAATCAGAGAGGTCCTTCCGGGTGTTCACTGACTACCTCTCGAACGGTCCGGATAACTGTTTCCAGCTCCTGCCGTTGCCTGGGTCTCAAGTCTGTGCCAAAGTTAAGGTCGTGTGTGTGAGCGAAGAGTGAGCGGGCTGGCCGGAGGAGGGATCGGGTCCCTGTCCTTCCACGGTTTCAGCAGGTTCACATGATATACCGCTCCTTTGGCCGGCGATTGGGTTGACTCACCAAATAGTCGACCAGTCCCTTCCTCTCCTTAACTTCGTAGGGGCCCTGCCAGTGGGCAAGCAACTTAGAGTGGGAGGTAGGCACTAGGACCATGACCCGATCTCCGGGTGGAACTCCCGAAGAGGCGTGCGCGGTTGTAGTAGCGAACCTGTGCTGCTTGAGCCTCCTCCATGTGACTTTTAAGGACAGGCCGAATCTTTCCAAATCTATCGCGTAACTGCGCGATATACTCCAGTATGTTAGTGGTGGGAAGAGCCTCTTCTTCCCAGCCTTCTTTCAAAATATCCAATATGCCCCGAGGTTGTCGCCCATACAGTAGTTCAAAGGGGAGAACCCGTGGAGGCTTGTGGGACTTCCGATAGGCAAAAGGACGAGGGGAGGAGCTGATCCCAGTTCCTTCCATCCTCGCTGACCACCTTACGCAGCATTTGCTTGAGAGTTTGATTAAACCTCTCTACTAATCCGTCGGTTTGAGGATGATACACCGAGGTTTTAAATGCTTTATTTTCAGTAACCTGGCAGTCTCCTTGAACGTCTCCGAGGTGAAGGGGGTCCCCTGGTCTGTCAAGACTTCTTTGGGGATCCCCACGCGAATACCCCTAGTAATTCCCGTGCGATGGCTTTAGAGGTAGCTGAGCGCAACGGAACAGCTTCGGGGTATCGTGTAGCATAATCCACGAGGACTAAAATGTACTTGTGTCCTCGGGCTGAGGGCTCTAGAGGTCCCACCAGGTCGACCCCGATTCTGTGGAAGGGAACGTCAATCAATGGAATAGGAACAAGAGGAGCACGGTCCCTCCTAGGAATCTGTCGCAGTTGACACTCCGGCAGGAAGCGCAAAAGCGGCGAACCTCCTCATTAATTCCTGGCCAGTAAAACGGAGCTTGATCCGCTCCAGAGTTTTTTCGGTGCCCAGGTGGCCACCTAGGAGGTGGGCGTGTGCTAGCTCGCAGACCTGCCGCCGGAAGGTACGCGGCACTAGCAGCAGCCTCGTCTCCTGCCCGTCATGCATTGCTACACGGTAAAGGAGGTCATTATCTAACACAAAGTAGGGGCCCTGTGGCATCGACTGACTAGTGCGCTGGCCATTGACAAGGACCACTGCATTTTTTACAAACTTCAGGGAGTCGTCATTCCATTGCTCCCTTTGAAAGAAGCCGGCGCTTTTAAATTGAAACCGCAACACGGAGAGAGGGTCAGCGCCGACCTCAATGGGCGTGGTTTCCCCGCTCCGCCGGCGTTGGTGGATGACGTGTCAGCCTGCGACGGCCCGGGAGTTGCCACGTCACCCAGGACGGCTGCTTCATCTCTCTGCCGGCTGATTACACGGCGTGGAGGCAGCTTGAGACGGTTCATCTCCGTCCATAACGAGGCCCAACTTAACCCCGGGAGTGGTATGTGTCTCACCGCTTTTAATTTCAGACCAGTCCCGCCCCAGTATCACCGGGTGTGGAGGATCAGGAAGGATTGCCACGTTACTTTCTGGACTGACCCTCCGTAGCTAATGACACAAGCGGCGGTCCTGTACCCGCGGGTTTCCCGTGGACACAGGTTATACTGGTCTTGAATTTTAGCCATTGTCGCGGTAGCACAAAACGGCGGGCAACAATGGAAATGTTGCTGCCGGAATCGAGCAGAGCGGAAGGTTTTAAACCCGTTAACGATCACCACGTCTGTATGCGGGACCGTCAACGGGTTTGTCAGAGCACACCAAGCCCTCCTCCCCCTCCACCTGCATTCCTCCTCGCCTCCAAGCGGTTTGCGTGCCCGCGGCGCCGCGGACGCCGATACAAGCTCCGGGCTGTACAGGGAGGGGCTAGGTCTTGGGACATACCCCGGCTGAGTTTGACAGAAGGACGGTTCTGCTCTCCCAGAGTGTGAGGCCGCCAGGCTTGTTTACTGGTCGGCCTCTCAGGGTCCAACCTCCACTTCGTTATTTTACTCACCTGCCAGTCTGGGGCACCCCTAGGTGGTAAATGGGGCTGTGGTTTCACTGGGGGGCAGGCACTCTCCCCCAAGAGAGCATACTGAGTCCCTCTCGTCTCCCCCCTCCAGGGCAGCCCAATTCGGTGAGCCCCACCCGCACACTCCCTGGCCTCTCTAGATGGCCTAGTTCTGCGTGCTGGGAGCGGAGCCCGCACCGGGTCTCGCCGAACCACGGGGCACCCTCCCCGCCTGAATACTCGGCCCGATGCGCTCCCACCTGGGTGTTTTGCAGGTCCTGTCCCCTTCTCTTCTGGGACTTCTCCATCCTGCCGACTACGCCACTGTCACAAAACGAGACAAAGACAGAAAAAGGTTTGGGGCAGCCACCCATGTAATTCGGTATCCTGGCTGCAACGTCGTTTTCTTTCAAATACCAGCACTGAAGTGCTTACAACAGAGTCCAAAACAAGACTGTCAGAGAAGGGAAAAGGGAAGGCTTTTAAAGGGGGAGGCAGGAAGTGAGGTCATAAGGATCGGGCACGTGTTCATCGTTCATTGGTTTAGTCCCGGATGTGACATCAGGGGGGCCGGAGCTGGCAAGGTCTGTCTCCATTGGCTCGGTCCCAGAAGTGACGTCCAGAGAGACAGGTGGAACCTCCCGGGTTAGGTCTACAGGGAAGTGAGAAAGAGAGTTAGTGCGCTCTGCCACATCCCGGCATGGCTCAGAACTGCCTTCACTCGAGCCCTTTAGCTGCCTCCCATGCGCGTGTGTGTGACAAAGGTTAAACAATGGCCATATTGCCTTCCATTATTACAGTTGCCAGGAGATCACATTGTTTTTAAATACAGTAGAGATAAAAAAAGAAGTTTAAAATAAATGTGTATTATATTTCAAAATGTTTCCATGCAGTGGAGAATGACTGGAGGTCTTGTCATAAAAACCAGAAGTGGCCCTCGTCTTCCTCTTCTGCACTGCTTTCCATGGACTGTCGACAAAGAGTCTTTGCTTAGCTCGCTGGCCTAGTACTCTGCTCCGTGGGATAAGTCAGCTGCAACTGGCTCATAAAAATGGGTTTCAGTGAAAATCTGCTTCGAACTGATAAAGACGACTCTGTTTTATTTTCATGTGCTGGTAGGATTATCTCATGGGACTTAAGATAAACGTACCTCTCTCTGTGCTTGGCTGGTTGCAGATTATATATGGTTAAATTAGCCAATCACAAGAGATACAATATGGGCAAATCTTCTAACGGTGGCTCAGGTGGGGTCTTTGTTTAGCAAAAAAAAAAAATTAAATTAAAACATAGACCCTTCATTGATGCCCTACTGCACAAATAAAGCGAGCGCATTTAGAAGAGCATGCAAGCGGGGCAGTGAGCTGTCTAATGCTATTAGACATGCGTTATAAAATATGCTCCATATTATTATATTGTTTGTATAAATATATCTGAAGAAATGACTTGCCATGTAAGTGACTGCTGGCCTGCCTAATCCTGTGTAGCGACTTGGCCCACTTAGCTTGACGAGGACAGCATACTGCTAATAGGCTAGCGACATGAGAACAATGGCTGCGAGGCACATTTCTAAAAGCCGCTGATAAGGGTGCCCGTGTTGGATTTTTAATTTACAGGATCAGCACTGACAAAGTCTACGGTCATAGATATTTATTATCATTTTACACTGGGCCAATTGACTTATAACGGGAATTCAGCTGTTTTTCTCTAATATTATTGGCCATTTTGGTCCAGCGACATTATAGTAATAAATGTGTACATTTCCTCTGAGCCTGTCAATAAGACTTCCTTCCATCCATCCATCCATCCATCCATCCATCATTTTACTTAAATCTATTTAATCCAAGTCAAACCACAGGATTTGTGCTACATGAAAAATAAAAGGAATAAATCTATCCTTTGGTCAGTCCATTTCTGAATGTGCTGCTTCCCTTACAGATGCTATCCTGAGCCCCTGGACCAATTTAGTGATCAGTTACACTAATCCAAAAAGTGAAGGCAGATTTGAGAATGTTATAATGTGTTATGTTATTTCACCTAATATGGGTGTGTTTGAGATATGTGAAGAATTAGAATAAATGCAGACATGGAGAGAAAGCACAAACGTCATTTAAGCAGTGACCAAGGCCAGGGGTCACACTCACATCGCTAGCACTAGAATTGCACTATTTTAATTTGAATTCATCTCTCCATCCACGCGTTTACCACATCTGTTTAATCCAATTTCAGGGTTGTGGATAACAGCATGGGGTGTAAACCAGTAAGTAACCCTGTAGTATATGCCTGTTCATAACTCGAAACTCCTTTCATGTCAAGCCAATCAAGAGTTGTCAATTAAAACCAAAAATGAATGTCTGAGGCATATGAAAAGATTACTGGTGTGCTAGGAAAGCAACGCCAAGGCTCAGATTCAAACCTATTTTCCTGCAGCTGTGCTGACCACCATTTCAATTAAACTGTGTTCTGGAGACAATTAAATAGTACCATACCATACCATCTTTTAAGATTGCTTAACCCTGAGCAGAGTTGCAGGGGGCTGGTGCCATTCACAGATAGTAGAGGGCAGAAGACAGGAACAAACCCTGGACAGAGTGCTGGTTCATTGCAAAATGAACACACACACACACTAGAGGCTATTTAGCGTTGCCAATCAATCTAGCCTGCACTGTGGAAGAAAACCCACACAGACCCAAGGAGAACTTGCAGACTCCACACCGGGACATGAACTTTGGTCCCCTTACTGTGAGGCGGCAGTACTACTGCCACTGCGCCATCGTGCCGCCCCACAATTAGATAATGCCAACCTTAGACGGTGTGCTGTTTTGAATATTAATGGCAACAATTTGTTCTTAAACAAATACATTGGGAAAGAAATAACACATTCAGTTGAATTTCTAAAAGACTGTTTCCATTTTGGTTGCTTTTCCACAAATACTTACCCAGGTTTGAGAAAGCAGTTCTTGGACAAACAAATCCAACTATTTATTCATTGGTTGACTTTTACCTCCAATATTACAATACTCCAACCCAAAAAAAGTCAGTTAAACAGGAAGTTCTAGAAAGTAAAGCAATAAAGGGAACAGTAACAAAGGAAAGCATGAGAGTAGAGGTCATGACTCAGCTGCTCACAAAAATATAAAGGAGAGAGACAAGATGTGTTGCTGAGTGTAGATGTAGATAATCACAGGAAAACCAAAATGAAAACCCCTTTGGGTGCTAAGCCCACCCTCATCCCCTGACAGGCCCTAATAGTTAGTTAAGGGCTTGATTTACTCACTCGACAATATAAGGCTAGAACAGAGCCATTGACTTAGTCGATTACTCTGTCATAAACACAAACTGAAAAAAGCTAAATAATTCACACCAAAACAATTAAAAAAATATACTGCAGACATAAATAGAAATGTAAGAAGTGCAATAAGTGCAAAATGTCAGTAGGAGAGGCAAAACAATGGACATTTTTAAAGGGGTAAAAAAACATTAAGTGCCACCAATCTTATTCTGTATACTGGTCTCCGTTTACATTGAAAACAATTGTGGTGACATCAGTTACAAATGTACTGCACACGGTCAGGACCTCCGCATCACGTAGCTAAGCCAAATGTGTGACAGTACAAAGATGCAGTTGGCTTATCCCATGAACCATGTCTCCTCTTGTAAAAGTCTTTGAGTGTTTATTGATGATTGCCTTCAATGGCTCACCACTTCAGGGATGTAGCTACATTTTGGGGTTCAGCTTCTTATCTTTACGGATTTTCTTCCACGTCACAAAGACGCAAACTAACAACTTACAGTTGGCCAAGTGAGTGTGTCCTGAATGTGACTGGGGTCAGACCATGTTTTAGGAAGCTGGGATGGTCTTGGCTCCATGTGAGCATGTGCAGGCTCAGAAAATGGAAGTGAATGAATACACAGAAGGATGGATGGATGGGTACGTTGAAAGATAAAGAAATACAGGCCTTCTTCTTGTTCTTTCAGCTGCTCCCGTTAGGGGTTGCCACAGCGGATCATCTTCTTCCATATCTTTCTGTCCTCTGCCTCTTGTTCTGTCACACTAATCACCTGCATGTCTTCTCTCACCACATCCATAAACCTTCTCTTAGGCCTTCCTCTTCTCCTCTTACCTGACAGCTCTATTCTTAGCATCCTTCTCCCAATATACTCAGCATCTCTCCTCTGCACATGTCCAAGTCAACGCAGACCTGGCCTAAGTCAATTAAAAACAGTAACGTAAACGTGAATCTTTGTGTCACCCATAAACACATAAGCAAAAAAGGAGTTGCCTCCTGCTTCATCCTTGAATGAATGATGTGAAGAAAGGAAAACAGATTAAGGTGTTGGGGAATCTCCCCCGTGTACTGTCGATCCAAACAAGTCAGTATGCACTGAGGTTACGGTCAAGTTCATGCATAAATAAGTTGACAAATGAGTTCGGACAAACAGAGCAATTTATGTAATTTGAACAGGAAGTAGGCAGAAGGATGGGGTGACGTGAGTAGAAGATGATGGAGGTCATGTCATCGGAGGGCGACAGGAAGTGATGTCATCAGAGCTGGACAGATAAAAACACAGAAGTTTCTGCATTGGAAAAAACCAATGAATTCTGGCGTGGAATTAATACGCTGTCTTAAACCCTACTCTGGTGTGTTTTTGTGCTCCATCGGGCCCTTTGGCTGCCCCCTAATCGTGCGTGTGAAACAATGGTTATTTGTGTACCAATATAAAGCTAATTGATTTTTTTGTAACTCTTATGTTTTTCACCCTCACTCTTAGTTCTTGTGTAGAGTCTATATTGCCTAAAGGTCCAAGGGTGCTTGTTAACAAAAACTTTGTTTGCTGGACGGTCAGCAGAAGAGACCTTTTTGAAATACTGTAGCAATTTAAAATGGAGTACAGTTGTAGTGGTCCAGTGCCGCTAAGATTCACACCGTCAAAGAGACGTAATGTATTTTGTATGTATGTAATATAATAATGTATTTATTATTTTAGTGGAGATTCCAGGGATGCTCCCAGCCTTGGCCCGACCTTCACTCACTCACAAGCAGAGACAAAAAGCCAACGGAAATAAAACAGCAAATAAAGAAAGTATTAACAATAATAATGAAAACAACGATCCCTCAGCAGTTCCCCTTACGGCGATTATACAGTACATTAAATGCAACAAGTCACAGACAAAAACCTCACACAGTAAAGTCCATGAAAAAACGGCAACAGATGTAATGTAACGATGAAGGTGAATAGTCCAGAGATCCGCACATTGAATGGGAATGTAAAGATAGTCCTACCGGTATATCCTGAAATGGTGAGGACAGGTGGATGGGTTCAGGAGTGCTCTTTTCTTTGCAGGATGGCCATAAATCCCCAGACAGTTCTCAAGTAACAGGCAGACGGCAGACCATCCAGACCCCAACCAAGAAACGATCCAGGACAAAAATGAATAAACACAGGAAACCCAACGGAAGGTAGACAGACAGGAACTTGAAACACAAAATATTTTTCTTTTGGTCACCGGCCCCTTTTTAAAAGCCACGCTGACCTCCTTTGACCCCAACAACCCCAGCACTCTCAGCAGAAGACCAATCAGAGCCACTGCAGGGACTGCTGGGAGTTTCAGTTTCAATCCCCAGTAGCACTGCTACAAAGTAATGGAAAAGCCATCAATGTTCTGGTCTGTAGAGGGTGGAAAAGAAAAGGCTTTATCACAGAGAGCCAACCCATGGAGTGGCAGAGGACTACCTTCACCAGAAGTGTGCCACTGCCTTACAATAAGCAGTTAGCATTGCTGCATTAGATAAATAGCATTTACTTATTTGGCCTACATCTTTATCCAGGCCAGCTTATAACATCTAAGATAGAATTGGGTCCATTTCTTTTCCTATTGGAGCAGAGGCAGGGCAAGTGACTTGCTCAGGGTCACATAGTATCAGTAGTGGGATTTGAACCCACAGCTACAGGGTTTGCAATCGAGAGCCTTAACCACTACACCACACTGCCTGCAGGAAACATGATTTGAATCCAAGTCATCTTCTCGGTGGCTCCTCACTGGGCAATCAGTCACACAGTCAGTCAGTTCAATATTTCAGAGTATTACGTAAATGTATAAATCTAAAAGATCTCAGTGTGGACCTAAACCTTGATCTCTGTCATACACTTTCTTCCTACGTCTATGACACATTTTTTCATGGGGACCTCAAGTTTCACTTACTCATCTCAAAAAATGACCATTCAGGTTAATTGATTATTGTTAGTGTGTTTTCTGTGGGAGCAAACTTGAATGTGCCCTATGATTTAGTGGTGCTCTGTCCAGTGGTACGTCCTACTGTAGTAAACATGCCGTAACAGTAAAAAGTGTCGGCTGTACCTGTAGACAAACTCCATATAAACAGAATCTCAAAAAAGATGAAAAAAACAGTTAGAAGATGTCTTTTCAGATGGGAGTCTGGTTTTGACTGTCAAAGATGGCGGTTCTTCCAGCTTAAGAGATTTTCTGATGTTATGAGGCGGGTCCAGGCAGACAGGCACCAGAAGTGATGTCAGCTGTTGGAAAAGACATTGATTTTCTGGCCTTGCGAGGGAGGAAAAGAAAAGGTGTGATCACAGACTGCCAACCCCTGGAGTGGAGTAGAATTACTGGCACCAGAGTCCTCATACTGAGTGACACTGCCTTACAACAAATCCTCCATGTTTACACAATGGATGGGTTAGTGTCCACCATGGGGTTGAATCCTGGATCCAGTCTCAGTGGTACAGCAATAACCTCTTTCAAGTGCTGTCCTCTGGGTAACTGAACTAACATTGGAAAAAGTACATCTAAGTTTTGTTGTTCTAAACATTAGAACATTGAAATTTAGCTCAAAGCGTTAGAGACCCTTGTTTTGGGCTCCTGCATGTGCCATTTAGCGATTAAACTGACCCATCAGGAATGCGATTTTCAAATAAAAAAGCTTTACTTGTTCTTCAGCAGTGGTAAGACCAAAGTGTTTCCCACTGCCGGAAGCAACATAACAGAAGGTAGGATAGGTAGAAAACTCCAGCGATATAAATCTCTGTCAAGTCATCTGTCGTTGTCTGCTTAAGATTAGTCAATTAGAAATGTAAACAGATCTCAGTGCTAGAAGCCTGAAGTATCAATCATGGATGGGTTGTACAGAAACTGTGCTGGGGCTCTGCAACACATGGTGAAGTCTCAGCATGCACATGGAATGACATTCTGAATGAATATTCAGTGATTTTTCGAAATCTTCATTCCGCCTAACTGAGAAAGCAAGTTTGACAGCTGAAGACCATGTGAGGCCATTGTTGTGTCACCAGGCCAAGAAGCAGCTTCTCATTTACTGTGCCTCATTCACAGTTCCAGAGATCTCGACTCAGAACCCAGACTGATCAGTTCTTTTGAGTGCTTTCATATTTGCCCCCATGTCCATTTGGAGGTTTCCTCTGTTAAAATATTTGCAGGTTAGATTGACTGGCAACTCTAAATTTATCAGGTAATGGACTGATGAACTATTCAGGGGTGGTTCCTGCCTTGTCTCTGATATATAGTTTGACCAGTAGGGAGCGTTGCAGAACCTCAAGCACAACCACAACAACACAAGTCCCAGTACAATAACAATGCCTTACAAAAAGGTTTCTTATATGTTGTGTAACCAGAAATGCTCTCTTCTCCTCTCTCCCTCGCTCTTATTCCTCCACTCCTCCCAGGTGAGTGTTGTCCAGCTCCTTTCCTGACTACAACTCACCTGGATGAGGTCAGGTGGCTTCCTTTATCTTATACCCGGGGGCACTTCCGGACCTAGGGCACAGCCCTATGAAGCACTTCCAGGTCGAGCAGAAGAACACAAGGGCAGGTATCACAAATCCCTACAGCAACCTCTGGCGGCACCTAGAGAACCCAACAAGGCCCCCCCCCATGGGACTGCAGTTACCAGTATGCCTTGTGGGTGTCCATGCTGGTAGCGCCACTTGGGAATGCTGTCACTAAACGTGTCATAGGAGCATGTAGCCCTGAACGGTTGTCTCCCCTGGTTCTTCTATCACACTGACCTCCTGGCCATTGTTTTTTTAATTTATCCCTGCTGGGACAGCAGCCTACCCATTTCCAAACTGGCATATTCTGCCAAGTTCCTAGCTAAGGCAGGGAGCATCCTGCCTTTCTTTTTGTGCTTCCAACAGGCTGGTCTTCCGTCCAAGTAAGTAACCTTTCTCCATTCCGACCGGGACTCCTGCCCACGCATGCCGTCCGTTACAAAAGTTATAAATGAAGTCGATAATCAGGTATAAACATGTTAAATCAGTTCAGTCTCTAGTCATTGTATTTTCAGTTCTTCATGGTACTCAACCATTTCTTAAAGTTTTACTCTTGTATTGGCAAACAAAAGAACATACCTTCCATTCATCTTGTGAACCCACTATATCCTGAGCAGGGTCACGGGGAGACATAGGACACATCAGGAATAATCCCTAGACAGGACAGCCGGTGGTTGCTTTTAACAGCACAGACTTACACAGCTAGTTACAAATAAAAAGTTTATTTTCAAAAGCTCTGTTAAACAGTGATGCTCTGAACAGCCTAAAATATGCAGCAGGAGACATCTGAAAAGGTAAAGGCAATCCAAGATAAACAAGTCTCAATCACAAGTCTAAAGAGTAGTTGAAAAACAGAGCATAGCTTCAAAACATCCAGAAAAATCACAAAAGCACAGTGTCAGAGACGGCTGGGCAGGAGACCCAACCGGGACGCCCAGGAGGACCGCAGGAGGGCTTGCGCCTTTCCCAGACCATGTGGGGGCGACCGCCCTGGTTGCTTTGGGGACCACGGGTAGGGAGCTTGGAAGCTCAACCCTTTAGGGGCCTGTGGTTGCCACCAGAGGGCGCCCCGCTGCCTTCAGAGCCCTGGACTTCCCTGGGGGGGAAGAGGAACGGGGACACCTGGAGTGCTTCCGGGGACACAGCTGGTGCTTCTGCCACACAAGGGCGTGTCGGCGGAAGGTCACTGGAAGACAACTGGAGCACATCCGGGTGGATATAAAAGGGGCCGCCTCCCTCCATAGGATGGCTGGAGTTGGGTGGAAGAAGGGCAAAGTCTTGGAGGAGAGGAGTGGAGGCGGACAAGAGAACTGAAGGCGTTGTGAGAAGGCCTGGACTTAAAGGGGTGATTGGTGCTGCGGCACTGAGTTTGTCACTCTTTTGTTGAGATTATAGTAAATAAACGTGTGTGGTGCTAAAAACATTATGTCTACCTGTCTGTGTCTGGGCTGTACCCCACAACAGGAAAAACACCAGAGAACTCATCACTCCACAAGCGCATTTACAATGAACCGCCATAGTGTGTGGGTTGTCCTCTACCTTTGTAAGGAGATGAGCAGGTGACCCTGCCTCTTGGTGGACCACCCTCAAAAGACAACGAACACAAGAATATATCCTGACATAAAAAACTAATAAATGCTGTTAACATAAAATACTAGCCAACCCGCGGCATACCATACGCCGCATAATCAGGCCGGTTTTTTAATGATTTTTAAGCACAGGGAGAAAATTAACATTTGAAAAATCGGTAATGAAATAAATCAGCAAGAAAAGCAACATTGTAACAATGCACGAAACGAACCAACACACAATCGTCCGTGACTAAAAACTGGCGGACCGCCATCGCTCATGTGCCCACCTCCAACTCGTCTTTGCACAGTCGAGATGCATCTGTGACTCACGTAGACTTTCTGTGTTCCTGCAGGAGCATCTAAGAAGACGCATGTTTGTCGCGGATGTGAAT
This sequence comes from Polypterus senegalus, assembly GCF_016835505.1. Classification (NCBI taxonomy): domain Eukaryota; kingdom Metazoa; phylum Chordata; class Cladistia; order Polypteriformes; family Polypteridae; genus Polypterus; species Polypterus senegalus. The sequence goes on along the minus strand of NC_053163.1, from coordinate 136,751,122 downwards.
TGCTGTATGTAGCGTATAAAACAGTTTGCTATGGTGTACGCGGTCGTGCGTCAAAACTGAAAACTCGTTTTTTAAAGACTGCTCACTTCATTGTGTTTTAACCTCAGTTGTAAAGGAATGTTTTAATGATCCCATGGGATACCCCTCGCAAACCGTTTTATACGCTGCATATGGCGATTCACCTCCAGCGTGGCTCCTTCCTACGTGCACCATATGTGTCTTACTTGTCGGCGGCTTAATGAATCCACGCCCCTTCCGGCGTGCTTTCCATGGGTGTCTTGCCTTAGTGAATTATATATATAGATGAACAAAATGAATGTAAAAATGGCATTTAAATCCCACTGGGTTTCAGGGGGGTAACCAAGGCTGACACACAACAGATGGAATGCCTTGCTATTTCAATGCACATTCATGCACAAAAACATCTTAACTGACACCAGGCCATTACAGATTTAACCATTAAACTAACAATAACATCAAAAGTCTCCATGGAAAACCCACTTGAAGACAGAGAGGACATGTAAGTTACACAAAAACAGGAGAGAAGTATCACCAAAGGCAGCCAAGTGCAAACCTTCTGAACAAGAGATGAATATGTAATATTTCGGGACAGTTTTTCTCTTTAAGCAGAAAATCATCAGAGCACGTCCCTGCAGTGGGAACAAGGCAAGAAGCAACTCTGGACAAGCTGCCAGCTCTTTATACTGTAGGGCATACTCGTTCAACTACAAAAGACCAGAACAACCAGGATAATCAAATTATTTCAGTAATCATCCATTGTCTGGACCCTTCACTTCCATTAGACAGAAGCTGGTGTCTCTCCCAGCTAGGATGGGTCGCCAGTCCATTGTAGGACTCCCATCTGTAGTTACCATGTCCTAAACTGGCACCGACTACTGTGAAACAGGGCGGGATGTTTGTAAAAGGCTACACAAGTAGGCCAGGTGTTATGTATACATTTCTTTTTTATGTCTTTTTTGTTTATTTTTGATCTTATTGTTTATATTAATATTGTTATTTATTTATATTTGTCCAATTATGTATTTTAGTTTCTATGTGTGTAATTACCGTATATACTCACAGGGCTTGGTTTTACTGCATAATAATTTCTGGTATTTTATAATGTCGGTCGTATAAGTCGAATGCGGAAAACTCACGCTATTGGTCCAAGAGATTATGATATGCTAATGCCCACCTGAGAGCAACCACGGGGCACGCTGCCTTTTTTTCTATGTATCGTGCCTATGTGACCACAACGCAATACCCAAACTATTTTCTGAAGCGTTGTTTGCACTGTTTTGTGTTTTTTTGTATCTCACACCCTCATACACCTGTATCGTAAGAGCATCCCTTATCTACGACGGAGCGTTCGATCAGAAGAAAATATGAAGCTGGTTTTAAATTATATATCTTTGAAGTGGCGAAAGACATTGGTAACTGCGCTGCTACAACAAAATTCAATGTGTCTGAGAAACTGCTTCAAGATTGGAGGACGCAAGAACATTCAAAAAAATAATAATAAAAATGTAAGTGTTGCATTTTATGATCAATTGTTTGGGTTTGAAGACCCGACTTTTAAGCGAGTATATACGGTATGCCCTCTGATGTTTCTTGTATTTTGTGGGCGGGTCCTCAGGAGGAGGGGCCACTTTCCCATCACTGTTAAAGCAGGCTGGCAAATGAATCCCTTCACAGTTCATTTGATGCCCTAGTGGAGCAGAAATGCGTCTTTGCAAGTGTTACCTTTCTTGGATTTTCTTGTTTTGTTGGATAAGTTGCCTGTTTTTGAATCACGTTTACTGGTTTTCTCAATCTGGACTTTGTTGCTGTGGAAATCCTTTTTGCCTCATTTTTTGATATCTTTGAGCATTTTGTTATTTTTGTTTTTTTGTTAATAAATCCTTCCTTTTAAAAAGTTCAGGTGGGGGCTGGTCTTTGTACAAGCCATAGTTTCACAGTTCTCCCTCTTGTGAGATGCATAGTTTGGGGATATTTTGAACTTTAAAAGCCAGTTCTCCATTTTGAGGCCTAGACATGGCATACGTTTACCTTCCACTGGGATGAGACCTATTTTGGGGCTGGTCATTTACGTTTCTTGGCTGTTTTTTTAGGTCTTCGCCTTTTTACCATTTGGGTGCTGCTGCAATCATAACACTAAGACTCCTGGAATAGGCCTCTCCCTAATGGGCCGAACCTCAGCTCCACTGGCCTGTTTAGGCCTAGACAGGTCTTAAAGGGGTTTACACCTCTAAAATATGCTTAAATGTTTCAAGATACAGTATATCTAGAAGAAGAATATGTTATCGGAGAGAGAAAACCCTAAAAAACTCTGGCTTACAGATAGTCCCACACAAAGTTCTTTAAAAAAATAAGGATTTTATTTTCTGAAGGCAGAAAAATACAAAAAAATGCCAATAAAGAGGCAAAAGAAGTTGCTTACGTGGCAATCTGAAATAATAACAAAGTCACAGTGCAAAATCCAAATCGTTACCCTTAACTCAGCGCAAAAGAGTCGAAGAAACCAATAAATCCAGAGAAACAAAGCAATGCTTACAAGCAGATTCCGCTCCACACCAGTGCATTGAAATACGGTGCAAGGAACTCAGGAACCATCAGAGCCTGCATTTACGGGCAAGTCAGATACCTGCGGTGATGTATTGGGGGGTGGGGGGCTCCACCTGCAAAGTGCAGAGAATATAGGAGAATACATTTAAGCACAACAAAACTACATAATAAACAAAACTAACAAAAAGTACACAATTAGACAAATAAGAACAAATAATCTTCTTATATCATACGCTACCGTGGCTGTCCATTTGTCTGTCTAGGATTTGAAGTTACCTGTAGGTCGCAAACTGTTTGAACTATTGACCTGAAATTTGGTACACATACACTACGTGACGTCTACTATCCGCTTTTGGGGTGATGATTGACCTCCAAGGTGATTCTTCATTTTATTTTTATTTTAGTTTTTGTAGAATCAACTCCTGGCAGTGGCCAGCAGGGAGGCCGTGCGGCGCATGCGTAGGGGTGCCTTTGTCATTCCCTACCACCTTCACAGTCACTTCCTCTACCTCTTCATATCTTAAATCATTCTTAAGGCAGATTGAAGACTTAAGTGCCAGCTTAAATGAAAAATTAAAGAAAACGTATTAAGTAATTGCAACACAAACACTGACGATCAGTTTTAACGCGAAAAGACGCCAACAGAAGAAGAGAAGAAGCGGGGCACTAGGGTGGAGAAAAGAAGAGCTGCTCAGGAAGTAGCAAGCGCATCAACCTCTGAGCAAATGAATGGTAAATGTATGGAGAAAGAGGATGAAAACTAGGAATGCTTAAGTCAAGTGTATTCGTGCAGTTCACCATTACTGGTAATCAAATAATCAAAAATGAACAAAAATGACTTTAAACAAAAATAAGAGGGGAATCTATGGCTTATGCATAACATAGTTGGTAAACCAAATCATTCGTCACCCATTTTTCAGAATCGCTGTTTCCATTAGATGGGTCTTGTTGAGCTCTTAAATGGATTGTCAGCTTATTGCTGGGCACTCTCATATATACACACAGACTTAATTATGATGGGCCAAGCAAAGCACCCATCCATGCATCCAACCTCCAAATTGTCCAGAACCAGAGACTAATTTAATATCTGTGCAATCGAGGCAGGAAAAAACACTGGAAGGCTCACCAGTCTGTGGTGGGATGTACACACCTACACACAGCCACATTCTGACCTGATTGGTCAATCAAATTGTATTGCTGTGGATTAACATAACCAAAAAGCACCTCAGTTTGTGGATTTGCACTGTGGTGAACTGCTGGTGGTTAGCTGTGACTCCACAAAGTCTCGCTCAGAAGAGATCTCCTTACAGTGTGAGCTAATAGGAGAAGTTATAGTCTCCGCCACACAGTTATCACTTATGAACACTGCGAGCGCAGCGATTGACGTTAGCTGAACTTTCTTTCACTCGCAGGCCCCACCTTTTCTGCCACACACTATCAACACAACATCCATCCACAGTGCAAATCCCATCCTCTGTGCCAAGTGTATTGCTTTGGACTTATGCCACAAAGCACCTCAGTTCGCATATTTGCATGGTGATGAACTGTCAGCAGTCAGCCAATGTCTGGTCTCCTTAAAGCATGAACTAAAAGGATAACTCCTAGTCCCAGCTTGGTGGAGACTGTGTCTGAACACTGCAAGCAGAGTACAGTCTGGTGACGAAGACTGCGCACTCTCACCCTCAGCCGCCATGTTTTCGGCATTGATTTAATGAACAGCCTCATTTTCTAAGTATTGGGTTGTGATGATGTCTTTGCTTTACAGGAGTGCCTATTTTTGGTCAATAACCTATAACCTGAAAATCCGCATGCAGTTGGTGTATCCGGCTGGGGATGTTAGCTCCCTGGGAATGAGTTCTTTTGTAATTGCGGTGTGTTACATAACCTGAAACTATATAGATATAATATAAAAAGGCGATACCCCTCCCTTAGTGATACGGCGGTAAGAAATCACATAGAAGAAATAATTTAGCTTTGTTTAATGACGGCTTATGCTGCATAACAGACAAAGGAACCCAATGGCCAGAACCCAGTTAAGGAGTGGGGGCCCGATGTGTAGAGTCTGCCATTTTCACCATTGCAGTGGAAGGACTTTCAGGATCGGATGACGTTTTCTCTCATCTGTCCGTAGGCTTCAAAGGTGTGCCGGGCAATGTTCCAAGGCTTTATACTCTTTTTTCAAGCTGCCAGGTGGAGCCCGCCCTGCAATATGGAGGTTACCCGAAGACCAGCAGGGCATCATGAGCATTACAGTTTTTATACGCAGCCCTGCTGGATGCCATGGGGGCCACTAGGAGACGCTGCAGGGGGGAACAACGGGTATTTACCCTACGCCCCAGAAGTACGTCCAAGTCACATGGACAAGGGGAATTATGTGCTTCCGGGTTGAAGAAAAGGACTTTTTACCTGACCCGGAAGTGATACAAGATCACATGGACTGGGGATTGGGAACACTTCCGGGTCAGGGAGAATAAAAGGATTGTGAGAGCTCCCAGATGGCGAGCTGAGTTGGGTGGTAGGAGGGCAACACGTGTGGGAGTCGGGGGATTGATTTATTGTATTTGTAATTGTTATTGTATGAGTATAGTGGAGGAGAGGGTGCTTTGTGGCGATTGAATAAAGTCACTTATTGGACTTTTACCTGGTGTCTGGAGTAGTGGACAGGGGTTCAAGGGAGCGATAGCGCCCCCTATCTGTCACAGTGGCGTAGTCGGCAGGATACTCCAGCATCTATTGTGGAGGACCTGAACATAAATTTTCTGTGGACAGAGAACCCCGAGAAGACAACGGCATTAGGACTCACCACAAAGGCTAAAGAGAATACAGTTTCATGCTGAGTTTGACACACAGAAATAGTATGCAATAGTCATCAGTCTGACTGCCCGTTTCCCAGTTGTCTCTATCTGTCTTGTCTTATGTTATAAAACTTGCCTAGCAGTTCTATGTGGTGAACCCCTTCGCTAAATCTGGCTCTGTGTCAACTGTGCATGTGAGTAGAAAAAAGCAGATTTATAAGATATATTAGCACAGACTACAGTGACATATTAAACCTATGCTTATTACAGTTGGTTTGAAGACTGTGAGAACATGCAAATTCAACAAAGAAACAAACCCCTGCTGAATGCTAAGCTGGCATCGAGAAGATGAGAAGCTGCAGCTTTACCTGTGGCACAGCAGATTTAATTTTAAACAGTACAAGTCGATTACAGTTAACTACAACTAACCGAAGATGTTCAGTTTGGGCCATTCTGACATGTTGTTGTTGCCCTGCCATTCATTTTAACCTGAGGTGTGGACTTTAAGCAGACACACCATGATGGCATTATGGTGTCTATCTGTGCCAACAGATTCCCAAAACTGATTTAGGATGTGCATTACAAGCCGTGCTATATGCTTCTTCAAAAAGAATTGTCGATATTGTATGAATAATCATGCTGTTATTGTTTTTATTTGCCTTTTTTTCCATGACGTTTGTACCTTGGTTCATTATTAACCAAATAGACAATCCAACCCTTTTACATCTGGTCCTGACATCTCAGGCCTCTAAATCTATGATATGCAGGATCCCAAAGCGTACCAAGAAGTGAGTTTGTTAACTCACTTTGTGCGTTTGTTAAATAAATCATTAAAATGCCGCAGTGCGCATAGGGTCGTTGGTTTTATTGAGTTATGCTCTCATAACTCAACATGGAAAATATCTCTGAAGACCAAAAAAAAAAAACAAAGCCTGTGTTTACAATATATCCAGGAGCCTGAAAGACCAAGTGCCCAGCTGCCAGGAACTTGGATGAGAGTTTGTCCACATGCCCCACTTATGGTGGGCAGGTTCTCACTTTTCCACTATCATGGAGGCTTTATTCTGTAATTATTTCAACTGCGTTTTGTATTTTCATCTGGACTGTTCACTTTTAAATCCTTTATCACAGAAAATCTATCTAGTGTTATACAATCTAAGCACGCACCAACTGTTCTTTTCTTTGATGGAGCCCCCATCTCCTAATTTCCACTTTTATCCACCTTGTGAGGCAAGGCAACTGAATACGTTCTTTGTCCTTTATATTCAAAAATCACAACAAATAGAAAACTTTTTAATTCCATTGGGATCAAATTAACATGCAGAGAGGCTGGATACTCACAAATCACAAAGGTAAACTGGACTTGTTACTGAGGTGAAAAACAAACACACTTTGAGAAGCAGAAGAAACTGAACATTATGGTGGGAGTATTATTGGGGGAATAAAAGAAGGTTTAGACAATCTTAAATTAAAAGTGGTAAAGTGGAAAGACTGAAGCATGGCAGTTGGCACTACTGCTTCACAAATCCAGAGACATCAACTAAAATCCTGACCCAGTCATTAGCACTGTGGAGCTTTGTTACTCTACATCTGCATTGAGTTTTCTCCTAGATCAGAAGACATGCATGTTAGGATAAATAGAGATTTCATACTGGCCCAGTAAGAGAGAATATGGGTGGGAACACTACCAGGGCAGGCTCCAGTTCCCCATGACTCTGAACAGTGTGACAGAAGGGGTAATGAATGGATATGCAGTATGTCAAATGTGTGACAGGTTCTTGTAGTGCTTTGTAGCAAGCATAGATAGATAGATAGATAGATAGATAGATAGATAGATAGATAGATAGATAGATAGATAGATAGATAGATAGATATGAAAGGCACTATATGATAAATAGATAGATAGGTAGATAGATAAAACTCACTGCATTATAGATAGATAGATAGATAGATAGATAGATAGATAGATAGATAGATAGATAGATAGATAGATAGATAGATAGATAGATAGATAGATAGATATCATAGAGTCATATCCCACACATGCATTTTTAGATTTGACTTTTCTTATGTACTGCAGATTCCTTGTACGTCTTCATATTTAACTGCATATTTAATATTCCTTTGTAAGGAAGAAATGTCATGTTCAGTAAGTCCTGATGCTACAAAGAATGTGCTTCACATGAATAATTTTGCATCAGGCCGCTTCAGAAGTATTTCTTCCTAAATGAATTCACGTGCACAGACACAGGGAAGCACACTGTGCTTCATAAGGAGGAAGGCTGCGAGACGGCATCTAATCATTGAAATCTGCATTTGCTGCATCACAAATATGTCCACTCAGAGCAGCTTTTCATAAAGTTAACTGGCTGCAGATATGCTCTACTGTGGCACGACTGTTCCAAGGCACTGCTCCCCCCAAAGACATGGACAGGGCACTCAGCAGGCAGCATGTCCTTGGGGATGCTAAACTCAAGTCAGGTTGTGTGGCTGCTTGAATTTTGCTTCCTTTCTGCTGTTGTTCTTTCGTTCTCTCTCTCTGTCTCCTCTCTCTCTCTCTCCCTTTAAAAGCCCAATTTATCTTGTTCGGTGCAAAATGGATGATCCCCATTTGTCACGTTGATAAAATTATGCAAATGACAAAGGGAGTTAATAGATAGTGCGGCACAGCCCACAGCTAATGGATGAGGTGCCAGCGGCTTCCGTTTTGTGCCGGGACAGGTGCTTTCAGGGTACCTGACAGCACCATTCAGGGGAAATAATTGGCTTCCCAAACTGGGACTCTATGCAAATCTGCTGGCTCTGTGTTATAGTGCTACAGGACTGCAGTGTTTCTTTTCATGTTCTTCTCTTTGTCTTTGCTTTACCTCTCTTAACATTGAAGAAATAATAAAGAGGGGGTAAATCCGAGTTGTCCTTTTTATAAACCTGAATGGCACTGTTCGCACAGTTGCCCCTTTTACTCAACTCTAGTTGGGTGGAACATCTTGCAAGACGTTTCCAGATGGGATGTCATACTTGACTTGGGGAGCTTTCAGACTGACTCACCTCACCAATAATTTACACAGCAAAGTTTTTATTTTATTTTTTTATTTCCCTGCACCAGTGGTATAGATTAAACTTTTCAAATCTGACTCTTCTGTCCTGCCTTTATTTAGGAAACGCCAAATGTTAAGCAGAATGCAGCTTCATTTCTAAAGTTAACTGAACACATTTTTGTTTATTCTTCTGTTTTTCTGCTCTCCAGCTAATGCAGCAGCAGGCGGCTCTCATGGCTGCAACACATGGTGGATATCTCACACCCAGTGTGGCATTCCCCACAGCACAGATCCATCAGATGGGGGCATTAAACCTTAATGGACTACCACCAGCAGCAATGACACCGGTGTCAGGTGAGTTTTATGACATTGATGAAATACAAAAGATAGGCAACATGTATGCTTTTTGACACACAGTTTGGGGTCTAATAGGCACTTGAGTACAAGGAACTGGCTATGTGTGGAGAAGAGGACGTTCAAAGTCTGTACAAAGTATTTAGCAGTCACACATCAGCTGAGATGAATCAAAAGAACTTGAGTCTCCGAGTTTTCTCACCTAAGCCATTTTTTTCTAGTGTTCCTAGAATGTCCTTCCCTCCCAGTTTAACTTCTGATTGATAACAAGTGGCATAGTGGTAAAGGCTTTGGACTTCAAACCATGAGGTTATGGGTTCAGATCTCACTACTGACATGTTGTGACTATGAGCAAGTCATTTCACCTGCCTGTGCTCCAGCTTGAAAAAAGAGTTGGATCCTATTGCATTCCTCAAATATTGTAAGTTACCTTGGATAAAGGTGTCCACCAAATAGTAAAAAATAATAGAGTTGGGGAGGCCATATCAATTTAAAAAAAAACTAGGGGGGCTTTGTCCTCTGCCCCCATGCCGACACTACACGCTAGCCTCTTGCGGTTCTGCCGTTTGCGTACGGGGATGCGGATGTACAATTTAAACATTTTCATGGAAATTGTTATGTATGCATAAATGGACTAACTATTTTACATTACAGCAAGTAATTAACCATATTAAAAAATAGTAAAATGTAATAATTTGAAATGTAAATTATGTCTAATGTTGCGTTAGAGTTTTTCGTTGTGTTATACGATTTCATTTTCTTTGGATTTGAAATTAACACGCAGATACTTTTTAAACTTACACTTTTACTGTAAAACAATTTTTTGAATTAAATTTTTGTCACTATCGCATTGAATTGTGATTCTGTGTTTGGACTCACATCGTGATAGCACAACACATAACTGGCTATGATTAAATTTCGTTTCTTTCTCTCTATTAAATAAAATGATTTTTTTGAATGTTTGGCTCTGAGAGTTGTTAATTGTCTTTGCAAAAGCTACTCTAATGGGAAACTGCTAACGTTTTAATGCGAAGGGCATATCAAGATCTCCTTTGTTGTCTAACATTATCCGCGGAAGATGTACTACATTACCTTTCTTGGCTACATCCTTCTTTCAACTAATTTGTGAGGTGGAAGACCAGACAGTGTTAACGGTTATATATTTTCTTCGGGATATTGTAAGTTCCGCACGATCACCACCAATTGTTTCAGCATAGTCTATTGATGCACATTTAACCAATTTGCCGTGTAACCAATCGTCATTTTTGTCGTTAATTCGCTTGACATCATTGTTTCTCACTGCTAGGATTGCCTGTGCACTCATTTTTTCTGTTGATAACCCTTCGGGATGAAATTCTACAATAAGATTTGGACATAATATGTCTTCCTTAATTGGGAAGTTAAAGTGAGGAAAACATTAAAATTTATAAGAGTTGAGCGAGCAGGAACTGTGTCTGTCAAAAGCATTCACATGAATGAGAGGTGAGAGTACCGTGGGTATGGTTTTCTATGGTTGAGAGGAGGGTGTGACTTGAAAACATCTCATGGCCAAAGTCTCGTCTCGAGGGACTTGAAATTATCTCTTCAAAAAGTCTTGTCTCGTCACTGGATTTTTTTTTATATATAATAGAGAGAAAATGTGCTTTAATGTTGACTGTGAAAGGGGTACTAAATTTGACTTTCTCACAGTGATGGCCACAACAGCTGGTGGTTAAAGACATTTTGTTTTATGAGCTGGTACTCATTCTAGCAGGCCTGCCTGTCAGTGTACTACATAAAGCTGCTGCCTTTAAGTGCTTAGATCTCCTCCATAGCGGCCCCCTGCGTTCATATGCTTGTCCTCTGGAAACTTTAATATTTCCTTCCATGGGCTAAAGAAACTACAGAGCAAACTTCCAAAAAATACCTCGGGCCACTGAGATCATTTTAAACAAAAACTACACTATTTTCAAGGGTGTGTTTTGACAATTCTCACCCTAGTGCCATCCTAGGAACTTACAGTAGTGACTTTCTGTCCCTATTTAATTATTATTATTATTAGGCTGTCACCTATGCAAACCTATTTATGGCAAAATTGGAGGAAGATTTCATGTCAATGTGCATCTTAAAACCAATGTTATATCTCCGTTACATAGATGACGTCTTCATAATCTGGACTGCCAGAAAGAAGGACCTCCTCCATTTTCATAACGAATATAATTCTTTTCACCCCAACATAAAGCTGAAGCTGAATTACTCAAAAATTAGCTTCCACCCCAAGCATAAAAGGTGCTCCATTATTTTTAGCCAAGCAATACGGTACAATCGTATTTGCTCAGACCTGACAGATCGGGATCAACAACTGCAGGAGCTCAGACAAGATTTCATTAGACAAGGTTATACCCCCAGAACAACAGACACTCAAATAAGAAGAGCAACTGCCATACCCAGAGATAACATTCTGGAATATAAAAACAAAGACAACAAGAACCGCATCCCCCTTGTTGTCACCTACAATCCACATCTTGAAACACTCCGAAAAATTATAAAAGAACTTCAGCCAATGCTAAACAATGACCAAACACTAAAAAATGTATCTCCTGAACCTCCCCTCCTGGCATACAGACAACCACCAAACCTTCAGCAACTAATTGTCCGAAGCTCCCTAAATGAACCAACAGAAAATGGCACATCTCCCTGCCTACAGAAAAGGTGTAAAACGTGTGCCCACATCTACAGACCATATAGTTATACCACACTGCCGACTTGAACATCACATAAAGGCATCATTTTCCTGCAGATCATCTAATGCTGTCTACCTAATTCTCTGTATGAAATGTCCTGACACTGCACTCTATGTGGGAGAAACTGGACAAACACTCTGCCAGAGAATGAATTTCCACAGATTCCACATTAAACATGGCAACACAGATGTTCCTGTAGCGGCCCACTTCAACAGCCATGGACACTGTGAGAGGGACTTTAAAGTCCCAGTGCTTGTGGGCAACTTCAAAACACAGCAAGAGAAAAAAGAATGGGAAGTCAAAGTCATACTAAAATTTAATACATTACAACATGGGTTGAATAGAGACAAGAGTTTTATAGCCAGGTATGAGGACTTTTTGCATCTCTCAGACTGACATAGATAACCTGTCTACAGGTTTCATCAGAAACTTTAAAAGACTTTGTTGGACAGTTATCTTATCCAAAGATCTTGACCATACATTGTTCTTCTCTCTCCTGTTTAATTAATCTTAGCCTGAATGAACCCATTAATTTTTTACATTTGAGATTTTTCATTTAAAGATTTACCATTGCTGTTTCTTGTCCTAGTGTGTGGATATTTGGATATACTTCAGTTTCTGTATTACATCTTGCCTGAAGAAGGGGCCTGAGTTGTTCTCGAAAGCTTGCATATTGTAATCTTTTTAGTTAGCCAATAAAATGTGTCATTTTGCTTGGCTTTTCTCTCTTTTATTGGCTGGTGATGTGACTTGCTTAGGAGCTCGATTTGAACCCATAACCTCAGGGTTCATAGTTCAAAGCCTTAAGCACTATTCCGCAATGCCTGCCTAATCCTATTCTGTGATACAGTCTCCATTGAAAAATGGCAGAAAGAAGACTAAGAGTCTCTGAGCCATTCGCTCTTCAAGTGCTGTTAGTTTGGTTACAGATTCTTAATTATCTCAGATGCTCAAAAAAAAAAAGATTTTTGTGTACTCTGAGATGAACTTGCTTTTCATCTAGGACAACTCTGTCCACTTTGTAACCCTAAAGACATTTAAATTTATTTATTCAGTTGACATTTCCATTCAAAGTGGCTTATAAATCACTGCTGAAGTGTAGTTTTTTTTTCCTTATTTCTGCAGTGTGAGCACATACAGCCGAAGTGACTCACTATGGGTCACAGAATGAGTCAGTGGAGGAGACTGAATCGACAACTTTGTTCTTTATAGGCCGAGCCACTAGGGGAGTGACCAAGTCTACAAATTCAGCGCTCACTTCCTAGGCACTTAAGTGAATAAAAAAACCTGGGCCATGAAAGAAGGCCAGGAGATTTCCAATCAGGCAAATAGGTGGCAGAAAGGGGTTACTGCTTCAAGAATGCCTCAGACAGACAGACAGGAGGATGGCCAGCATCATCACGTAGTCCTGTAAGAAGGAATTAAGGCTCAGAGAAGCTGGAATGTATGAGCTGCCAGAGGGGAACTCTGCTACATTTGTCTCAGGGCCTTCAAATTCGTTCATGATTGTGGATGTGATTCTGGCCATTACTGTCACATGTACAGAGTATAGTGAAGTTCTTACTTGCACGTGCTAATTACTACGTACGTACTACATAAGGGAGCAAGGTACTGGAGCCAGAAATGACCAAGGTGAGAGAAAGAACGTGAACCAGAGAGATTTTCGTGCATGGGATGAAATATACTGCTCAAAAGAATTAAAGGAACACTTTTTAATCAGAGTATAGCATACAGTCAATGAAACTTATGGGATATTAATCTGGTCAGTTAAGTAGCAGAGGGGGTTGTTAATCAGTTTCAGCTGCTGTGGTGTTAATGAAATTAACAACAGATGCACTAGAGGGGCAACAATGAGATGACCCCCAAAACAGGAATGGTTTAACAGGTGGAGGCCACTGACATTTTTCCCTCCTCATCTTTTCTGACTGTTTCTTCACTAGTTTTGCATTTGGCTACAGTCAGTGACACTACTGGTAGCATGAGGCGATACCTGGACCCTACAGAGGTTGCACAGGCAGTCCAACTTCTCCAGGATGGCACATCAATACGTGTCATTGCCAGAAGGTTTGCTGTGTCTCCCTGCACAGTCTCAAGGGCATGGAGGAGATTCTAGGAGACAAGCAGTTACTCTAGGAGAGCTGGAGAGGGCCATAGAAGGTCCATAACCCATCAGCAGGACCAGTATCTGCTCCTTTGGGCAAGGAGGAACAGGATGAGCACTGCCAGAGCCCTACAAAATGACCTCCAGCAGGCCACTGGTGTGAATGTGTCTGACCAAACAACCAGAAAGACTTCATGAGGGTGACCCAAGGGCCCCATGTCCTCTAATGGGCCCTGAGCTCACTGCCCAGCAGCATGCAGCTCGATTGGCATTCGCCATAGAATACCAGAATTGGCAGATGCACCACTGGTGCCCTGTGCTTTTTACAGATGAGAGCAGGTTCACCCTGAGCACGTGACAGAAGTGAAAGGGTCTGCAGAAGCCATGGAGAACATTATGCTGCCTGTAACATCATTCAGCATGAGCAGTTTGGTGGTGGGTTAATGATTGTCTGGGGAGGCATATCCATGGAGGGTCACACAGACCGCTACAGGCTTGACAAAGGCACCTTGGCTGCCATTAGGTATCAGGATGAAATCCTTGGACCCATTGTCAGACCCTATGCTGGTACAGTGGCTCCTGGTGCACGACAATTCCTGGCCTCATGTGGTGAGAGTATGCAGGCAGTTCCTGGAGGATGAAGAAATTGATACCATTGACTGGGCACCACACTTTCCTGACCTAAATCCAATAGAACACCTCTGGGACATTATGTTTTGGTCCATCCAATGCCACCAGGTTGCACCTCAGACTGTCCAGGAGCTCAGTGATGCCCTGGTCCAGATCTGGGAGGAGATCCCCCACAACACCATCTGTCATCTCATTAGAAGCATGCACCGATGTTGTCAGGCATGTATACAAGAACACAGGGGCCATACAAAGTGCTGCGTACAATTTTGAGTTGCTGCAATTAAATTTTGGCAAAATGGACTAGCCTGCCACATAATTTTTTCACTCTGATTTTTGGGGCGTCTTTGAATTCAGGGCTCTGTAGGTTGATCATTTTCATTTCCATCAAACGATGTGGCATCCTTTCGTTCCTAACACATTACCCAGTCTATATCAGTATAGATATCCAGGAGGATTTCTTTTTCCGATTGAGATCTGATGTGTTTTCAAAGTGTTCCTTTAATTTTTTTGAGCAGTTTAGTTTAAGATGGTGAACAAAAGGACAGAGGATTGAAACCAACACGGTGCACAGCTATGGATTGTTTTCTACTTGCTTGTTTCATACTTCACGTTTTTCTGGTGATTATCTCTCACTTTTGCTTAGAAAATACAATATGTTTTACATCTCTATGTGTATAAAATCCAACGTCTGTCTGTCTGTCTGCTTTTCACAAGAGAACAAATTTATTGAATTAGATCGTTTTTTTTTTCTATAATTTACTTGAATATTCTGTTTGATTTTTTTGATTCATCACATTAGGTATCATAGTTTGCTTGTGGTATCAATTTATTTGCGTGAATCTGAAAGAGACGCAGCAGGGTGGGACCCTCCACACTGTCGCGATAGCTTCAGAGTATATCTTACACCCGCTTAGCTAGCGAACGAGAGAAATAATTAACGGATTTAGATCAGGTTTTTTTTTCCAGAATTTGCTTGAACATTCCTGTTGATTTTGCGACTTCTCTCATCACGCTAAGTATCATAGTTCGCTTGTGGTACCAATTTATTTGTGCGAATCTAAGAGAGATGCAGTGGGGCGGGACCCTCCTCACTCACGTACCAGTCTCGGGGCGTATCTTACAGCCACTTAGCTAGTGCACGAGAGATCTACTTAATGGATTTAGATCTGGTCTTTTTCCCAAATTTGCTTGAACATCTCAGTTGATTGGGACTTCTCTAGTCCAGCTAAGAATCATAGTTCACCTGCAGGAGCAATATATTCATGCTAATCCGAGACTGAGGCTGCGGGCCGAGGGGACAGGGAAGCGTGACATCAGGAGTGGGGAGCCAGGCAGGACCATCCTCACTGTCCTGTTTCACTTCTACGTGGGCGAAGCCAAGGGGGACGGCTAGTATATAATATATATCTTGTATACACTCATTGAATAAATTATTAAGGATACTACTGTATACAAACACTGGGCAGAGCCCCCTTTTGCTTTTAAAATAACCTCATTTATTCATATCATGGATTTAACAAAATGCTGGAAACATTGCTTTGAGATTCGGGTCCATATTGACATGACTTCATCGAGCAGTGTCTGCAGATTTGACAGCAGCATGTTTGTGCTCCGAATATCCTGTTCGACCCGATCTCAAAGGTGTTCTGTTGGATTCAGATCTGGTGACCAGGAAGGTCATTGACAAACACTGAACTCATTGTCATGTTCATGAAACCAGTTTGAAACAACTTCTACTTTGTGATGTTGTGCATTAGAACACTGAATAGGCCATTAGAAGATAGATAAGTTACTGCCAGAAAGGGATGCACTTAGTCAGCAACAATACACAAATAGGCCATAGCACTCAAGCAATGATTGGTTGGCATGAACATCCCCAAAGTGTGCCATTAAAACATTCCTCACACCATTACACCACTATCACCAACCTGCACTGTTAACACAAGGCACGCTGGGTGCATGGATTCATGCTGTTTGTGTCAAAGTCTGACCCTACCATCAGTTGTGCCTCAGCAGAAATCGAGAATCATCAGACCAGGTGACGGTTTTCCAGTCTTCAGCTTTCCAGTTTCAGTAAGCCTGCACGTAGTGTAACCGCAGTGTTCTTTTCTTGACTGACAGTAGTGGAGTCCAACGTAATTTGCAGCTGTTGCAGCCCACCAGCCTCAAGGTTTGACTTTTGCACATTCTCGTGACGCTTTTCTGGATACCACAGCTATACAGAGTGGCTATCTCAGTTACGTAGCCTTTATTTCAGCTCAAGCCAGTCTGGCCATTCATCTCTGACCTTTCTTATCAACAAGGTGTTTCTGTCACCGAACAGCTGCTCACCAGATTTTTCTGTTTTGTTTTGTTTTTTGCATCATTCTGAGTCTTGAGTACTGTTGTGTGTAAAAATCCCAGAAGTTCAACAGCTATAGAAATACTCAAATCAGCCCCTCTGGTACCAACAATCATGCCACAGTCAAAAATACTGAGATCACATTTTCTCCCCTTGCTAATACATGATAAGCTGATTAGATAATTGAATGGATAAGCAGGTGTACAGATGTTTAATAATTTTCTTCATGAGTGTAAATAGTGTGTGTATATATATATATATATATATATATATATATATATATATATATATATATATATATATATATATATATATATATATATGTATATATATATATAGACGGCTGGCACACCATTCTGCTCCCATCACTGTATATGAACAGAACACATTATAATAATATCTGTCACTAAATACACTATAACCAAAATCAATATGATCTTTTTGGCAGTCTGACACATTGATTACACACACACACACACACACACACACACACACACATCCTGTGGCAGGTCACACTTACATTGGTGGAATGTGCAAGTTGCACAAGGATGGGGATCTGGACAGAAAGTGAAGCCTCTAGTTACAGTGCAGCAGTACTAACCACTGTGCCACCATATATGCTATATGTGTGTATATTTAAATATAGGAGTACCTGCCCAGTGTTTCTCTTCACTTAAAGTAGTGCCAAAGAAATGCAGAACTTTACCATAAAAATGTGTATGTCTTCTTAAAGCACAACTACCTTTAGAAAGAAAGAAAGAACTAAATTTATCCCCAGGGGGAAATGTGACTATTTACAGAAGCTCAATAAATAAACATATGAATATATTATTACAACTGAACTGAACTGAAAGTAATAAAGGTAACCAGATGAAACAATACTACCTAACCACCCTGTTACACCATCCTGAACAGGTTTTTGCCCTGAATTGCTTATGAATTGGCTTCCACCTTTTAAAATCTCTGAAAGTGCTAGTAAGGACTCTCCTGTTTCATCTGCTGTCTCACTCCCAGTATTTAGAAATCTTCTTCTCTTGCCAGTGGCCTTAATTCATCTCCACCGCTTCTCTGGGGTTATTTCTACAGGCCATGCCCCAAAATCAATTCTGGATTCAGAGAAAACCTCATGTCCCACTAGGCCATCTTAAACAGGCTTTAAATCTATGAGTCAGAGTGCCCTCTGGTGGCCACCAAGATAACTGCACCCCTGAGACCTTATATGCCCTTAAAAAGCCAAGTCTACAACGCAGCACAAAGGACATTTGCTTTTTCTAAATGGTCAGCAGTGCCCAACATTTTCCATCTAGAAGTAATTTGGGCACCTGATGGAATTACCCTTTTATTTTTCCATGTAAGTCCTCTGGGCCTATGGCCTTGGCTTTGGGTCTCAGAACCTGGCTACATGGAAACTTAGGGAGGATACAATATGTTTAATAGTAATATCTAGCACATTAAAGACTGTAGCACATATATATCATCATTATATTAATAAGTTTGAATAAAATGAAAATTGTAATTTTAAACATTCAAGCTTACTGATTTCTCAAGCAGAAATGTAAACCTATCTATCTACAGTATATATATAGATAGATATATATCCATCCATTACCCAACCCGCTATATCCTAACTACAGGGTCACGGTGGTCTGCTGGAGCCAATCCCAGCCAACACAGGGTGCAAGGCAGGAAAGAAACCCCGGGCAGGGTCCCAGCCCACCACAGGGCACACATACACACCCACACACCAAGCACACACTAGGGACAATTTAGGATTGCCAATCCACCTAACCTGCATGTCTTTGGACCATGGGAGGAAACCCACGCAGGCACAGGGAGAACATGCAAACTCCACGCAGGGCGGACCCAGGAAGCAAACCTGAGTCTCCTTACTCCCACTGCGCCACCCCATATATACTGTATATATATATATATATATATATATATATATATATATATATATATATATATATATATATATATATATATATATATATAATGATTAAATTGTTTTGTCTTTCTGTGCATCCATTGTGCTAATCTTATTCACATTCTGTCTATTTGGTGCATAAGTCCATGTGAACAGTAATTTGATTGAATGGACATGCAGTGCTGGGTAGCCTTATAAACCTAGTAGGCCTTGAAAGTGCTGCCAATTTCACTATAGCTGGGAGATGAGCGGGTGCTGCAGTTGCTCATGAGCTTTGCTTATAAAAATCACTTTTCTGCCTCTAGCCATGTTCAGTTCATGTTAGCTGTAATATAGAGGCGCATAACTAGAGCCCCCAAAAGTAATACAAGATGATCGAATTTTTATGGCCTCTGTGGTATTATAAAGATGCTATACACATTAAATTGAGGTTGTTGGATTCATTTTTCTTATGTTTCTCCATGTTTAATTCAAAACACAAGGCAGAATGGCTCAGCAAATATGAGACATACAAGTAATTTACACTTTAGGAGGCCTGTAATGTGGCATAGTGGTGAGCTGTAAGTGGACTCTGGTGGACACCTCTGCGTGACTGGTTTCTAGTGGACAGGGCACTATATGTATGGATTGTGTACGCTCTCAGTGGCTGAAGAAAACAAAGGTTGAAGTCCCTATCATCCTACCACATCTCTTGACAGGAAATCACGCCTTTCTCTCACTTCCAATCTTTTTCACTCACTTTATCTCCCAGACACTTGCTTTTCTTTCTTTCTTTCTTTCTTTGACCATATGAGATTTTAAACTCATCTCTTAGCTCCACATTCACTGCAGGTCTGATTGGAAGTAGTCTTTAAGTGCCAGCAAAGGAAGACTTCCAGGGCCATTTCCAGGTTCACCGTCAGGGTCAGGATCATCCTTACTAACTGTCCTCTTAGAATTCTCTAGCAGTCGTCAGTTTCAGCTCACATTTATAGTAACAGGTATCCTCCCTGGTCCTTCTCAGAAGTGCATTATGTCAACAGCCATTTCAGCTCTCACCTGCATACACGGTAAGAAACCAAATCAATGTGGGTCATGTTCAGGTATTTTAGGATTAGAGACTGAATGGACTCAGATTAATGATTTGCATTATCGCACCCACTTTGATGTTCCATTCCTGCCTAATGCAAGAAGGTTGCATTCTGACCTCCAATGACAGACCCTTGATGCCTTGATGTCAATTAGGGCCCGTGGCTGGACGTGTAATGTCTTCAAAATGTGCTGTTCAGCTCTAAAACATTGCTTTAGGTGATAAGTGCATGTGTATATGTAAAGAAATATAAGGATGCCAGGCATACATAAATAAACAAATATCTATTTTTGATTATAATATACAGTGCACCCAGAAAGTATTCACAGCGCATCACTTTTTCCACATTTTGTTATGTGACAGCCTTATTCCAAAATGGATTAAATTCATTTTTTTCCTCAGAATTCTACACACAACACCCCATAATGACAACGTGAAAAAAGTTTACATGAGGTTTTTTGCAAATTTATTAAAAATATAAAAATTGAGAAAGCACATGTACATAAGTATTCACAGCCTTTTCCATTAAGCTCCAAATTGAGCTCAGGTGCATCCTGTTTCCCCTGATCATCCTTGAGATATTTCTGCAGCTTAACTGGAGTCCACCTGTGGTAAATTCAGTTGATTGGACATGATTTGGAAAGGCACACACTTGTCTATAGAAGGTCCCACAGTTGACAGTTCATGTCAGAGCACAAACCAAGCATGAAGTCAAAGGAATTGTCTGTAGACCTCTGAGACAGGAATGTCTCGAGGCACAAATCTGGGGAAGGTTACAGAAAAATTTCTGCTGCTTTGAAGGTCCCAATGACCACAGTGGCCTCCATCATCCATAAGTGGAAGAAGTTCGAAACCACCAGGACTCTTCCTAGAGCTGGCCGGCCATCTAAACTGAGTGATCGGGGGAGAAGGGCCTTAGTCAGGGAGGTGACCAAGAACCCGATGGTCACTCTGTCAGAGCTCCAGAGGTCCTCTGTGGAGAGAGGAAAACCTTCCAGAAGGACAACCATCTCTGCAGCAATCCACCAATCAGGCCTGTATGGTAGAGTGGCCAGACAGAAGCCACTCCTTAGTAAAAGGCACATGGCAGCCCACCTGGAGTTTGCCAAAAGGCACCTGAAGGACTCTCAGACCATGAGAAACAAAATTCTCTGGTCTGATGAGACAAAGATTGAACTCTTTGGTGTGAATGCCAGGCGTCATGTTTGGAGGAAACCAGGCACCGCTCATCACCAGGCCAATACCATTCCTACAGTGAAGCATGGTGGTGGCAGCATCATGCTGTGGGATGTTTTTCAGCAGCAGGAACTGGGAGACTAGTCAGGATAAAGGGAAAGATGACTGCAGCAATGTACAGAGACATCCTGGATGAAAACCTGCTCCAGAGAGCTCTTGACCTCAGACTGGGGCGACGGTTCATCTTTTAGCTGGACAACGACACTAAGCACACAGCCAAGATATCAAAGGAGTGGCTTCAGGACAACTCTGTGAATGTCCTTGAGTGGCCCAGCCAAAGCCCAGACTTGAATCCGATTGAACATCTCTGGAGAGATCTTAAAATGGCTGTGCACCGATGCTTCCCATCCAACCTGATGGAGCTTGAGAGGTGCTGCAAAGAGGAATGGGCGAAACTGGCCAAGGATAGGTGTGCCAATCTTGTGGCATCATATTCAAAAAGACTTGAGGCTGTAATTGCTGCCAAAGGTGCATCGACAAAGTATTGAGCAAAGGCTGTGAATACTTATGTACATGTGATTTCTCAGTTTTCTTATTTTTAATAAATTTGCAAAAAACTCAAATAAACTTTTTTCACGTTGTCATTATGGGGTGTTGTGTGTAGAATTCTGAGGAAAAAAATGAATTTAATCCATTTTGGAATAAGGCTGTAACATAACAAAATGTGGAGAAAGTGATGCACTGTGAGTACTTTCCGGATGCACTGTAATATTAAATATCAAGTACTCTCATGTTAAATACACTGTAATGAATATGAAAAAATCTAAGACGCACATGCCTTTATTCTTGAATTTTTCTATTCTTGTACAATGCAATGTGAGCCTTCACAAGACATGGACTATGCAGCACTCTGTGTATTTGTTTGGCAGGTCTCTGTCAATCAGACATCCAGTCCCATCCATCTTCGGGGTAATCAGCTGGCTATTACAATGCTATGCTATTTCCATGAAACAATGTCACAATTTAATATCTAAAACTGCCCTTATGTTACATATACAGTGATTATTTGTGAGAGTCAATGTCAGAGACCTGAGTCTTTGTTGGTTGCAGAAGGGGTCTGCCACTCTAGGTATGCTGCATTTGCTGATCATTTCTTAAGAATCTATTATGGGAATACAAAGTCACCAGACTTAACAAGACAAGCTTTAAAGTGTAACACTGCATGACAGCAATATTTAACAAGAGAGTATTGGGGATATTAGTAAGTTAAACGCATACGCAATTCAACTATAATGTTAAAAGAATTAAAGGAACCCTTTTTAATGAGAGTATAGCATCAGGTCAATGAAACGTCTGGACTATTGATCTGGCCAGTTAAGTGGCAGAGGGGGTTGCTAATCAGTTTCAGCTGCTTTGGTGTTAATGAAATTAATAACTGAGGGGCAACGATGAGACGACCCCCAAAACAGGAATAGTTTAACAGGTGGGCCACTGACATTTTTCCCTCCTCTGGTACTGGTAGCATGAGGCGATACCTGGACCTTATAGATAGATGTTGCACAGGTAGTCCAACTTCTCCAGGATGGCACATCAATACGTGCCTGTCATTACCAGATGGTTTGCTGTGTCTTCTTAGCACAGTCTCTAGGGCATGGAGGAGATTCCAGGAGACACACAGTTACTCTAGGAGAGCTGGACAGGGCCATAGAAGGTCCTTAACTCATCAGCAGGACCCACCGGTATCTGCTCCTTTGGGCAAGGAGGAACAGGATGAGCACTGCCAGAGCCTACAAAATGACCTCCAACAGGCCACTGGTGTGAATGTGTCTGACCAAACAATCAGAAACAGACTTCATGAGGGCGGCCTGAGGGCCCGATGTTCTCTAGTGGGCCCTGTGCTCACTGCCCAGCACCATGGAGTTCGATTGGCATAGAAATCCAGAATTGGCAGGTCCACCACTGGCACCCTGTGCTTTTCACAGATGAGAGCAGGTTCACCCTGAGTACATGTGACAGACGTAAAAGGGTCTGGAGAAGCCATGGAGAACATTATGCTGCCTGTAACATTGTTCAGCATAACCAGTTTGGTGGTGGGTCAATGATGGTCTGGGAAGGCATATCCATAGAGGGACGCACAGACCTCTACAGGCTAGACAACAGCACCTTGACTGCGATTAGGTATCGGGATGAAATCCTTGGACCCATTGTCAGACCCTATGCTGGTGCAGTAGGTCCTGGGTTCCTCCTGGTGCACGACAGTGCCCGGCCTCATGTGGTGAGAGTATGCAGGCAGTTCCTGGAGGATGAAGGAATTGATACCATTGACTGGCCCCCACACTCACTCATCTGACCTAAATCCAATAGAACACCTCTGGGACATTATGTTTTGGTCCATCCAACGCTGACAGGTTGCACCTCAGACTGTCCAGGAACTCAGTGATTCCCTGGTCCAGATCTGGGAGGAGATCCCCGAGGACATCATCTATCGTCTCATTAGGACGTTGTCAGGCATGCATACAAGCACATAATACAAACTACTGAATATGATTTGGAGTTGCTGCAATGAACTTTCGGCAAAATGGACTTGCCTACCACATCATTTTTTCACTTTGATTTTCGGGGTGTCTTTGAATTCAGCCCTCTGTAGGTCGATCATTTTCATTTTTCATCAAACGATGTGGCATCCGTTCGTTCCAAACACATTACCCAGTCCATATCAGTAGAGATATCCAGCGGGATTTTTTTCCCCATAGAGATCTGATGTGTTTTCAAAGTGTTCCTTTAATTTTTTTGAGCAGTTTAGTTTTAAGAAGATTTCCACAATAATACAAATAGAGAAATGATACATTATATTTCATTACTGAAGTCAAACATTTGCTGTTTATTAAACACATATATATTTATTATATTTGACTTTTTTAGTGAAATGCAGCCACGTTTAATTATTTATGCTCATCCTTATCTGCCTCTAAATTCCCACATAATCTTTTGCCAAGACTTTCCACTTCATACCTCCTGCCAGAAGCCCATGAATGACAAAACTGGTCTTGTGGCTACAGCGGCCACAGAGGGGTGTGCAGCCAGAGTCTATCGCCTAATGCTGCTCAGGTACATATTGGATAACTACGGTCCTAAAGTTAAGTTAATTGGATTGGTTAAACAAATAAATGGACAAATACAGAGTGACACAGAAAAACGGGAACTTTTGAAATGCGTAGTGGCAGCCATTTACAGTTGGCAGCACTACAGAACCTTGAGCTGTAACAATCTCGCCATTTAGTAATTTAGTAATCATTTGCAAGGCAATCAATGGCATCTGTGCGAGAATTGTTCAGTAACCGTGTCATCTCAAGATTCGGTGACATTCCCTGGCCCTCAAGATCACCAGATTTGTCCGTTTGTGATTTTGTCTTGTGGGGCTACCTTAAGAGTCGGGTCTACACGACTCGACCAAGGACACTGAATGAATTGAAACAAAGAATTCAAGACGTAATTTGTGGTATCCCAGCTGAGATGTTGAAGCGATCAAAGGGGAACCTCAACAGCAGATTGGAAGAATGGATACGTACAGGTGGACGCCATCTACAGGACGTCATTTTCAGACATTGATAATTTGGATTACTGTCTCTTAAAAGGCAAGCTGTAGAGGTTCAATTGCTGTCAATAAATTTTTTTTGTTGGATTTCTTCTATTTTTATTGGGTTTTTCAAAAGTTCCCGTTTTTCCGTGTCACTCTGTATATCTTTGCAGCTAGTTAGAGAGCATTGCAGAGACCATAGATGATATGTAGAGCAGAACCAC
The DNA here is from genome assembly GCF_016835505.1 of Polypterus senegalus. NCBI lineage: Eukaryota > Metazoa > Chordata > Cladistia > Polypteriformes > Polypteridae > Polypterus > Polypterus senegalus. Next base: position 136,726,602 of record NC_053163.1, on the reverse strand, counting down.
ACGGTATCAACACGTTGCAAATCACACCAGCTGTGACAGAGGAGCGTACATCAGGCTCACATTTAGTGAATATACTAAACATGCCAAGACGCAGAAGGCATTATAAGCCTCCCTTGTTCAAGGTACCGTAGCTACCATCTCGTATCTCAGTCAGATAGCAGGGAGGCTGACAAGTCGGTCACCATGGGAACAGTATACATGTAAAAGCCACAGGCAGGCGGCTGCTTGGGTTTTTTTCGTCAGGAATGACTCCTCAAATGATTTCCATAGACGAAATGTGGCAGAGCCCTGCCCGCCAGTCATCGGCCCCATTGTCACATATGGCAGGGGCTACTCCGTCGCAGCCTGCTGGGCACTGTCACTCCTCCTTTCTCCAAAAAGGCCCGGGCTTCTTTATTCTCCTCAAAATTTGAACCGGTTGTCAGACAACTCCGGTCATACTAGCGGACCAGCTCTTAGAGCAGCTGTTTTATGTCATTAGAAAAGGAACACTTGAAAAGGGACACCTGAACCCTGCATAAAAAAGAAAATAGCCAGAGGGCTACTCGGCAGAGGCCACAGCACAGGCAGACGTCAGTGAGCTCGGATATTAATAAATAACTCTCCAAAAAGGTGAAATGAAGAAAATGGCAGTGGAATCTGGCGCTCATGACGATTTGTGATTGCAATTGACAACTGTAATAAAAAGAGCGCTCTTCAGGCGAGAAAGGCGTAAATGATGTCAATGGAAATGTACACTCTCCTGGCAGCAGATGGCCAGTTGATTAGTGACCTGTCTCCGCAGTGATGCATGGCGACACCCTGTGAAATTATGCTTAGCAGGTGCTGACTGGTGAGGTATCTAAGCAGGCTCTGGGCAGGGTGTGGACCCAGAGCTTTAATCTGAATTATGAGCCTACATCCGACTTCTTTATAAATTTGTTATTTAGGCCAGGAAGAGGTGCATCCAAGAATAGTCTTCTGTGATATTTGTAATGTCCAGCTTCACTTGCTCAGAAAAACATCCAGCTGCCCACATCTGGCTGCTGCATTCTTCCACGTGAACCCTGAAAATCACGAGGACTGATTGAGGACATTTATGTTAGTTAGAATGCCTAGGGGGGGCTGGGTGGTCTCGTGGCCTCAGAACCCCTGCAGATTTTGTTTTTTTCTGCAGCCCTATAGAGTTTTTTTTTTTTGGCCATGGGACCTTACTTTATTCTTTATTAATTAGTATTGCCTAATTTTTATATATTTTTTCTTTCTTCATCTTGTAATGCACTTTGAGCTACATCATTTATAGAAAAATGTGTTATAAAAACTGATATTTTTGTTGTTGCATTTGGTCATACATCACTAATCTTCTAGAATGATGCTGAGTTTAGCGCTGTTACCTCACAACCCCAGGAACCTGGGTTCAAATTCCTACTCAGTTACTGCCTCTGTGGTGTTTGCATGCCTGGCATGGCTCATGAGCAGATTTCAGGTACTCCAGTTTCTGACCCGCTTCCCAAAGTCTTGAACCCTACAATGAGCAAAGTTGATTTTTGGGGTACACTTCAGCTCGCCATTACACTGTGAAGAAAGAGCAAATTTAGAAAAATCAGCGGATCACAAGTGAAATTTTTAAAGGATGATAATAACTAAAAGTTAAAATAATAATCTGTGGACATCTGAGAGAATGACAGGATATGATAAATGAAAAATGTTGGGTGCCCTGTTTAGTTCAAAACCCTACAAAGATCAAGTGCACAATGGTGTGAACATGATAACAAAATACTGCCACTTATAGGCATTTCACATAAAATGCATCAAGCCATAAAGGAGCTCTGTCTGGTTGACTGCTTGGTCAAGAAATGACGCCTTTTATGACCCCAGGATCAGAAAGAGTAGAGTCAGTTGTCCTCACTGGGCAGTTTCCTGGCAGTGCTCCCTCTCGGCCCACAGTGGGATTACAAACCTGGGAAGAACCTGGAGGGTGACCCACTGACGCACATGTGTGACAAGTCATGAATCACAAAACAATCCAAAGTTTCCTATATGAAAGGGATTTAGGTGTCATAGTGGACACATCACAATCAATGTCCAAACAGCGTTCAGAAACCATGTTAGGTTACAGTATATAGCACCATGATGTGTGGAGTGCAAGTCAAAGCAGGTTAATATTCAAGCTTTATGAGGCCTCATCTGGAGTACTGTGTGCAGATTTGATCTCCAGTCTACAAAAAAGACATAGCAGTGCTAGAAAAAGTCCAGAGATGGATGACTAGGTTGATTCCAGAACTGCAGGGATGAGGTATAAGGAAAGATTAAAGGAGATGAGCCTTTAGAGTTTAAGCAAAAGAAGATTAAGAGGTGACATGATTGAAGTCTTTAAAATTATAAATTAGTCCAGTGGATCAAGACTGTTTCTTCAAAATGAGTTCAAGAAGAACATGGGGAACACATCTGGAAACTTGCTTAGGGCATATATCTCAGCAAAGAGGACATTTTTCTTTGCATAGAGAACCATAGGAGAATGGAATAAGTTTCCAAGTAGGGTGGTAGACAGTAGGACTTTAGGGACCTTCAATTAAGTGGAAAGGACTGACGAGCTTTGTTGGGCTGAATGGCCTGTTCTCAACCAAATTGTTCTAATGTTCTCTTGTTCTAATGTCACCATTACCAAATGTCTCCACGATGGACGATATTTACTGCATTAGATCAAGCCTGACGAGGCCTGCCTCACACACTGCTCAGTGCATTGAGGCAAGACTGACTAAAATAACAAAGCAGTGGTCTTAAGTTAGGCTCATCTGAATTTCAGTTTACACCAGCCACCATATAGGTAAATAGTATATTCTGTTAACACACCTATGCCTTAGTATTAACTAAAAGTCACAAAATAGATAAACAGATTAAAAGTCTTTGGAAAACATTTGGTTCATTAAATAGAGCTTCTTGTATGTAAAGTATTAAAAAAAGTCAAATAAAGTGTATTAACTCATTCACTTGCTAACTGTTCAGGGTTCAAATGCTACAGAATGTCTTAGTTACCCAGGCAGGGATAGTCTGATGCACTTTACACATCCATACAGAATGTTTTTGCCTTACCATTAACCAGTTGAGTGTAGTCTTTAATTATAATTCCAGAACATTTTCTGAGCTATGAAGTGTATAGTATTATAAACTAGACAGCTCCTAAACACAAAAGTCCCAAAAATGTTCACTAGATGGGGGAAAACAGTCAAACCCTAGCTAGAAACATAAAAGAGCAGAGAGAGACACTTATACATCCCGCGAGACGAGTCCACGCCCGGGGCTGGAAATAAAGGACAAAGAGTAGATGACAAAGTAGAACGTCGGAAAGAATTCAAAAATGCTTGTGCGGTACACATTCAGAGCAGGTTAGAGATAATAGAAGTACGAAAATTCAAAAGTCTCAAAAAATGATAGTAAAGATTGCATTATCGCAAACAAATGGAAATTATTACTCAGTGAAATAACGTCATAGTGAAAACAGATCAAATATATTTTTCAGATTTAAGCTTTAAGTCGGAGACTTGTAGATCGTCTAATTATTGTTGCCAGCGCGAATGAAAAGATTCCAAAAACTATGAAGTCCTGTGAGACGAGGACTTTTAACATGAGATTCTTTCAAGTCACGCCATACTTACAACTATTTTTAAACAAGACCGTGGTCATCTAACCTCAGTCATGTGATTGCTTTTGTCAGACACACTTCCTGTGCTCTCAGCTCTTAGTCGTGTGAATGCTTTTGGCAGACACACTTCCTGTACTCTCAGCTCTTATAAATTTTATCAGGACAATAATTTTATATGTTCTAGATAACATGTCAACATCTAAGCGAAAAAGAAAGAGCAAGGACAAACATTCGAAAAAGTTTTATTTATTACAGAGAAAGAAACGATATTCACTCACAGGCAGTTATACGTTGTGTTGTCACGATGTAAGTCCAAACACGGAATCAAAATTCAATGCGATCTTGAAGAAAAGTTAATTCCAAATATTGTTTTTACTAAAGTTTTTAAATAAAAGTGAAATTAATGCATAGGCTATGTAACAATTTCAATGAAAATAATCTCTTAAAATTGTATATCTGGTTAACTAAACCTGGGGGTGGGCGAGAAAAGCGAACATAAAAATACTTATTTTTGCAAAAATGAACTGTGGCAAAAATAAGTGACATAAGGCAAAGGAGTTGCCTAAAAAGATAAAGGCAAATAAAGGTTAACAATGCTCAAATACACAAACCCAAAGACTAGTTGAAACACAGCGAACGGGGTAAAAAATTCAGAAATAGTACAAAAACACAAAAATAGTTAAAACCCAACAAACTCACCAATGCCAGCACATTTAATGAACTGTGACTTTTCCTCAGCCTTTATAGGTCTGAGGGCAGTCCCTTGTAGTGATTGACAGGTGACCCCACCTCTTGGAGGACTTCCCACACAACACATGGTACATAGATAGAGATACCTAGATACTGTGAAAAAGGCGCTATATAGCGCCCTTGAACCCTCAGAGATGACTCCAAACAACGGGTAAAAGTCCAATACTTTTTATTTTGACTCACAGTGCACCAAGCACCTTCCACACTACTCATCCAATACTCGACTATAAACACTCCTCCTCGCCCAGACACTTGCTCCTCTACCTCCCAGCTCAGCTCAGTGTCTGGACTGAGGCACCGTCCTTTTATAGCCCCTGACCCGGAGGTATTCCTGTCGCGACAGTCCATAGTTCCTTACTCCTTCCGGGTCAGGGCAATCAGTCCTTTTCTTTAACCCGGGAGCACGTTGTTAGTTCCTGTCACGTGACCATGACGTACTCCCGGGTCATAGGGTATGAAAGAGCCCATAAGCCCCCCCACAGCGACTCCTGATGGCCCCCAAGGTATCCAGCAGGGTTGTGTAAAAATACTACAAGGTCCATAATGCCCTGCTGGACCTCGGGGCATGATCCTGCTGTCGGGAGAGCTCCTCCTGGCGGCCTGGGGGTGCGGACCGGCATGGAAAGCCGGCAATCCTCCACAATACATAGAAATGAAATAATCCACACAGACATAAAAAAGAAAAAAAAATAGTGACAAGATTGACTAAGCTGATTCCAGGATGGAGAGGTATGAGCTATGAAAAGAGAGGAGTTGAAAATTTACAGTTAAAGCAAACGGAGAATAAGAGGTGACATGATTGAAATTTTTAAATTTATGAATGGAATTGGCACAGTGGATCCAGGCTGTTAAGGAAGTACACAGGGACACAGTTAGAAACTTCTTAAGGGTAAATTTTGCACAAACCATGGACACATGCAATAAATGACCAAGTAGTGTGGTGGAGAGTAGAAATTTATGGACCTTCATTTTTCAAATGTCCTGATGTTCTCGCTTGCACCTCATGGCAAAGTTTCTATCTTATCTGCTTTTGAAGCTTGTGACTTAATATTTTTAAGCCGACATTTGATATGTATTGTCCAACCTTGATGGCATGGTGTATGATTTTGCTGAACTTGGTACTTTTCTCATGCTTGCTGTGAATGTAATACCACTCAGAGGGGCCATCACCTTCTTAACTGGTGGAAACTGGTTTCTTTTGTTTTTAATGATCTTCCCCTATGTAACTATACAACATGCTGCTGGCACAGTCTTGACTCAAAGCCAAACACTGTGATCATATTATCCTCCAATTCATTTGTCTCCACTGGCTTTCTTTCTGATATTGAATCATCATCATTCTTCTGCTGTTGACTCATAAAAGTGTTTACTCCAACGCTCCTGAATAATCCTACAGACTGTTCTCTGTGTATAAACTTGCTAGACACTGGAGATCTGAATGCAGGCCTTCCTACATTCTTAAAAATATTAGATCTATAATGGCATTTTACTGTGTTATGTGGTTCGTCATTGAACCATTGCTTCAAAAAGAAAGGTTTCTTTACTTATGAAACTGGTTCTCTGGACTTATATGTGAGCATAACATAAAGTATATCTTTAATATGTAGTGCAAAACTGACAGGACTCTAATAGATCAAGAAACCCTGAACTCATCCTGTGTTACTGTATGCAACAAGAGTACATTAAAAATCAGGAACCCACTGGTGTTTTATAGATCTGTTACCATCTCTTCATGATCAAGCAAGTAATGGTCCTTTCTAGAATCTTCATGTGGATGGTTCTCCTATGGCATCGCTCTGACGAGCCACTTTGGCACCTTTATTTTTAAGAGTGAACTACAACAAAAACTACTACCAATAAGTCTTGGTAAATGCTTGTCCAGTATTTTGCTCCAATTCTTTGGAACTTTGGCCCACCATCTGTTTCTGAGTGTCCTTCTGTCTAGGCATTCAACACCAGACTAAATGAAAGCCCCGACAAGTACACATTTCAACAAACCCTTCTATTCTTTAAAATGTTCTGCCCTATAATAGGAAAGTTTGCAGTTTCATAGACTTGATGCTATTTGGAGGTATTGTGGTGGGTATGTGGTCTAAGGCTTTCTTGGTGGGTATGCTCTGAATAATAAAAAAATGTTTGTAGATGATCCAGAATGGAGTGTTCATTGCACTAGTTGGCATTGTTTAATAATAAGCAGTATTTGATTTCACCCAAGGCCTGAGCTCTCCACCAGCGATTGCCACTTCTGCAGTTCCCAGCATTGTCACTCCCATTGTAAACGGCTTTACTGGAATCCCTCACCAGCCTAATGGTCATCCTGCAGTGGAGGCGGTCTACACTAATGGTCTTCCACCATACTCAGGTAAGCACAGCCAGAGTCAGTTTTGGGTCAGGTCAGCATATTAAAGTGTGGTCAGACATCCTCAAGCAAGTCAAGTGTCCCCTTTCCAATATGGAATAGAGATATTTTTTAGTTATTGGATCCTATCTACAGTGCTGGAAAGCTTCACAAATGGTGGAGGCTTGGACTAAGCAAGGCCTTCTAGTATAAAGTGAACTAAATCGGGCTTGGTTGCACTCTCAAGCCACAGAAGGCTAGAAAATATGTGAGGGTTCCTTATGCAAGCAGAGCCCCACAGAACTTTACTAACTGGATTACAGTGGCTTTTCGCCCTACCCAGCCACCCCCACTTTTTATTATCATTTCATTACCTGTAATCCAATCACAGATGCACCATTTTCTGCCTAAGGGAGCTGTCTATGGTGCTGAAGCGTGCCTGAGACAACCATTCCTCCAACCCCATTTGTCACAAATTAATCTTATTTGCATTCTGGTGAGATGTGGGAAGCAGAGGGGACGCTGCAGAGATGTGAGAGCAGAGAGCTTAGTGTTAGAGTTCTACAGAGAATGGGCCTTGAGATCATCAAGTGTTTCTGAAATGTTAAACTTTGTGAATGGATGAGGGGCTATGCTGGATTGTTTTTCCTGGTTATTCTCTTGTCTGAACTTTCTGTGTCTGTCTGTTTGTTTGTTTGTTTGTTTGTGTCCTTGATTCCTGCGGTGCAGCCCAGAGTCCCACTGCCGCCGATACTCTGCAGCAAGCATTCACAGGAGTGCAACAATACACAGGTGAGCATGTCTTCTCTTCTGCCTCTTTCTTGGCATTCCCACTATCTCTCCCACACAATCTGCCTGCCTTTTTTTCTACTTCCATCTTTGCTGTTTCAATGTCTTTTGGGAGAAAAAGTATTTTTCTGTCTAATAACACTGGGCATAGTGCCATAGAGATGACAGGGAGGTATTCCTCTGTGGTTCCTCAACAAAGCAACACTTGTCCAGGCAGAGGAAGAGGAATCTGTAGCTTCTGTTTATTATGGAAAACTTAACCTTGCTTAATCTAATTCTCTTCTACTTTTCATTGTTGAGGAGCACTACTTTCAACTGGTAAAGTTTAGGGATTATTTGGGTTTGGCTAGAAGGTCCATTATCCTGAGGGAGAGGTTGCCTTCTCAGTGATAACTATCCATCTTCCCATAAATCTATAGGCTAAGATATTAATGGTAGGATATTCCTAGAAAGAGACAATCACATGTCACCTCTGACTGATGCAGGCTGCACTCTTCCTTTCTAAACTTAAATGGGATCAGCTATTGAAGAGTTCAAATTATGGAAAACAAGGGACACAATGGTCAGTGCATGCAAGTGCTCTAAGATGTTGGACTTTTTTGGAAGCTGGCTTCGACAAAGTCTGTTTCCAGGAATCTTACATCTGAGGGAGATGCCAGCTAATCCAGCAACTCAGCTTGGGGTTGCTGAACTTGAGGAGGAGGAGATGGCAAGCCTGCATTGTAGTAAAGAATTGGCAGATCTTGCCCAGGTGTCCTCTAGGAAGATAGAGTGCACCCCCAGTGCTGTACATGACTCCAGGTCAAAGAGGATGAATAGGTGGGCCAAAGTCAGAAGTAAGTGCAAAGCAAGAGGTCGACATTACCGGGGAGATCAACCCTAGAGTTTGAGGCTTCCATCCATTTTCTGGATCTTGCAGAGCTGCTTGATGGTTTTAAAAACTCTAAGGTGGTAGATAAGGATTACCCCAACAGGTAACTTCAAAACCAGTATCTTGAAAGAGATTGAAGTAATGAGAGTGGGGGACTCAACCATTAGGGGGATTGAGACACAGGTTTGATCCAGAGACAGAGAGCCCCATACAGTATGTTGCCTTCTGGGTGCAAAGGCAGGAGACATCCCTGGAAGGGTCTTGGCTGGAACGTTGGTGGATCCACTTGTCATTAACCATGTCAGAACCAGAGCAAATGGCATACATGAGGACATGCTGTCAAATCTGCTATTTAAGAAAATAGAGATGAAGCAGTGACACAATTGGTGCGTTAAAACTATAAAAGGAATTAGTGCTGCAGATGCCAGTTCTGACTTTAAAGTAAATTCTACAACAAGAACAAAACAAAATGATTGGAAACTAGTTAAAGGTAAATTTTACACAAATGTTAAGAAAAGAACATAGAACCCCAGATACATGGAATAAATTACGTAGTATGGTGGAAAGCAGAACTTTAGTGATTTTATCAAGTCTCAACTCCGTGTTATTTTGGACAGTCTAGGTGAGTAAGATGGACGAGCTTGTTGGGTTGAATGGCTTGTTCTTGTTACAATTTTTCTTATGTTCATCCAGGTAATCAGAGTGGGAGGCTGTAATATGTTTACGTGGCGCAGGGGTTCTCAGATTCAGTTCTGGGGACCCTCTATGGCTGCAGTCTTTTGTTCCAACCATATGCACAATAAGTGTGAATAATTGATCTCATTTAATTAGCTGGTCTTTTTTCTCTTCTCTTATTCAACCTTCAGGAAAGCACAATAGTATTATTTTTACATTTATAAAATATTTGGAGGTGTTTCTATATTTTCAATATCTTTCATTGCTTAATTCATTTTGTTCTATTATTTTGACCTTTTTCTGTGTAGTTTGCTTCTTTTGTTGTATCCTAATAATGACAATTAACAAGAACCAGAGCATTCACTTGGGACAACAACACTGAAGGATGAAAGGCGGCAACTACTTTAGCATCAAACCCACTAATTAGTAAATAATGGATTAAATGTGAAAAAGAACAATGAAACTCAGGATAAAAATATTGTTAAAAAGTAAAAAATAAATTTGCCATATAACTGTTTAGTACATTTTGATAAAGATTTACCAAACTTAGTTTCATAAATTTTACATTGACTCCAAAACACAAAAACTGGGTAACAACAGATCACTTCATTAGTCTAGCAGTCCAATTAAAAACAGAAGTTGGTTGGAACAAAAACCTACAGCCAGAGGGTCACCCCAGGACTGAGACTGAGGACCACTGATCTAGTGTTGAACGAATCCAGTAGACATTGGCTGATAAGGAAGAAACTTAAAATCAGGCAATTAATACAAAATATGTTGTGCTAGACTGACTGTATGCTTAATTTAGCTTCATGCAAACTTACGTTTCAGAGACATGTACTAGACAAACAAAGGAGTCTGTCGTTTCTTTGTCTAATCATACTGTATATTTTTCATTACTTTTGTCAAACAGCTATCTATCCAGCCACCACTCTCACCCCAATTGGACAGACAATCCCGCAGCCACCTCCTGTTATCCAGCAGCAGCAGCAGAGAGAAGGTAAGACTTGAGACACCACTGGAGTCTTTGAGATGTGATATCAGTATGTTCCTCAAGCAATCCTTATTTACTCATAGTTTAGGGAAGGATTCCCAGGTTCCTCTTCCTGCTTCTTAAACAACCACCTGAGAGGACACTAATTCAGCCCATGTTTTAACTCAGTCATTTATGCCATTCATTTCCCTGGGTAAGGTATGATAACCTGCTAATTTACACCATTCCCCCAAATCACCTTACAACTGCCCTAATGGTCTCTCCAGAGCCAAATAACCTACTAATTGCTGAGATGGTTACTCCATTTGCCTCTACGTCAGCCACATTATTACCAATTCAGATTGTGATGCCCGGTGTCTCTTACCCTTTGTTAGACCCTGTTACTTGACTGTAGTTTAGATGGCGTGTCTCTTTGTCTGTACTAATTGTTTCATTTTTCTCTTTGTCAAGCCCCTTTACTTCCCATTCACCATGTGACTACCAGTGTTTCTGAGTCAAGTCACCTTCCTTCTAGTTTAGATGGTCACTACTTGATCCAAATCACTTTACTGACAGTTTAAATACTTATTCTTTGACTCAGATCACTTTTCTTGTAGCAATAAGCAGAACAGACAAGCATTGATTTGCAGGTATTTTTGCGAAAATTAGTTTTCTCACTAGATAGAGATTATTGGAGGTTATAAAGCTTTTTTTTGAAGTGGAAATCCAGGTATTTTGCTGTCTAAAGCCTCTTTTACATTTTCATGTTGACCTGCATCTGTGTATGTTATGTCATGTGCCACACACCAGTAAAATCAATTCAATTTATGTCCGACCTTAATATCACTGCAGAGCAGCGCAGTGTGTTTTTTAAAGATATGACATCTTGAATATTTTCCAGACAAATACACCAAAACACCCCATTGTTCATATTACTGTGTTTTCTCCCCAAAGGAAAAACTCACCACACGGGAATCTCCTATCCCCTGGCAGTACCTAGCAGGTGCCCTTTCCTGTTTTTTGATTCCCGTAAAAGAGGTTGGGGATATGCACTCTCCAAGTGCCATGAAGCTTCAAGTTTCTTTTCTGTTTTCAATGCTTTGTTAAGACAGCAATTTCCAAGACTGTCTTCAGAATTAATTACTAGAACAAGTCTGGCAGCTCAACCAAATGACTGTAGTTGACAGTTTGGTGACTTTTTCTTTTTTTGACTAGGGATCATTATTTAAATACAAAATGTTAAGCAGATGTATGTGGGATTAAAATAAAATGATCCCAGACAGGATCTAAACTCCTTTCTTCATGTGCCAATGAATTTTTCCAGATGTGAAACATTATTTGTTTGGCTAAAGTTTTTTTCCATTTTGCTGTGAATTCAATTTTGCACAAATTGTAGCACTACGTACATGTTACAATGGTTAATGCTAGTGTCTATTTTATATAAATACCATGCCAAGATGTTTAACAATTGTTTATATGTGTTTTTTTAATTAAAACATTGGAAGGTTATGTGACATGCTCAACTCAATACAGTGAGGGGATACAAATGGCAGCCATTAGGCTTAAAGTGTTTCAGCACCTAGACCACAAAATCTGCTTCTATGAATTCAGTGCCTGTATAGACCAAGCACCGCAGAATTATTTCTAGGAATTGGACTAAAAGTCTAAATGAGATAAGAATTTGTCACATCCCAGAGTAGGACATGAGAAGTAGTTATGAAGCATCCAGCACCCACTCCCAATGAGGAGTAGAAGTTCATGTTTTAGAATGAACGATTTCACGATTTTATTGCACCCAGTGATGGTCTGGGTTGGCTCCAAACTCCACCTTTCCACTTGGGAGCCTTTTGAATCCGAAACCATCGATAGTCATAGTTTGAGATGAGCCGGGCAGGCAAATGAGGACTCACATTTACAGAAAGGGATAGCTATGAAAGAATTCCAAAACCAAATAGTGTTGTAATAAAGAGTGCAGTGCATCCAAAGTCAATAAATAAATAATCCATGAATCTGTGAAATGTGGAGGTTAAAAATCCATAATAAATACATCCAAATAATCGAGATTAAAATCCTGCAGGAAACAGTCTTTTCAAAACTCAAGAGCCCTGGTGCATCCCTCAAAAATCCATCCTCCCTCAGGCTTATCCTGTTCGGATCTCGCAGCACAAGGAGACATCAACTAGCAGGCACAGAAAACCCTTTATCTTGGCCCATATCCCCGCCACCAAGCCCCTGATATTCCATGTTACACCTCCGAGCCCAACTATCTTTGACTCCCACTTCCATCCCAGGCCAGGCAGAGCAGTTCACCTGGAATATTTTTGGTTGCCCCTGCTCCCAGGCTGCTCAGCAGCAGTAACTCTCTGACCTCTGCTCTTGAGCACTGGCCACACTCTCCATCCCCGGGGTTCACATTTCCATCTGCCTGATTCCTTCCACCTGCACTGGCTCTATCTCATTCCTGCCTTTCTCCCGTCTGTTGTTTCTCTCTCATTTTTATGTTCATCCCTGTCTTGTCTCATGCAGGCTTCTTATATTTCTTTGATTGGGTGCAGGTGTAACTCTAACCCTAACCCTAACCCTAACCATCTGAGGTAAGCATGAGGCACTTGACAGACGTTCGTATGCACACCTGTGTGCACAATCAGCCAGGCACTCCAACCATCCCCGAAGCAGATTGCTTTGATGCACACCACCACCTGATTCCAAGCCTGCACGTCCTCGGGTGCAATTATTTATTTAAACTCTTCCCTATGCCAAAAGTCACTTATCAAACACCCCAAGACACAAAGTGGTACTTATGGAGGCCTAAGTAAACCTAGTTTAGACAATGATTAAGATTTCCGTCATGATCTAACTACCCTTTCAATTCAAAAAGAAACTAATAAATAAATCACATCTTCTTAACTACAAGTTTAGCCAATTACTTTCAAATCCTCTGATTTCCCAGTTCAGTCTTTCTCTGTTTCCCATATAGAGCCTCTGTTTGTTCAGGTGTCCTTATTGTGATTCCTAGCCTCATATCCTCAATTCCTATCCAGGATACAGACACTTTGTGTATATTAACCTGGCCTAAACTATCCACCAGTTATATACTGAAAACAAGGGCACATCAGATCCCGATCTTCAATGATCCAAGGAATGATTTCAAGCTTAAAGTTTAACAAGTTAATCCCCTTGTCTCTGAGTCACTCCTCACTGACCGGACATTCTCATTTCTTCCCCCATAATTTGATTAACCATATATGTCACTGACTTCTATCCTGAATGTTTGCAAAGGTCTTTGGAGATGTTAGAGTCTCATTGAATTCTTAATTCTTTCATTACCCTTCCAAGACCACAAGATGCCTTTCTACTTGGGTGATACTATACTGCACTACTAGCTGTCCATACTTAATTTCCCGGCAGGACCAGAAGGCTGCAACCTCTTTATCTACCACCTACCCCAGGAGTTTGGAGACAACGAACTAATGCAGATGTTCCTACCCTTTGGCACAGTCATCTCTTCGAAAGTCTTCATGGACAGAGCAACTAATCAGAGCAAATGCTTTGGTACGTATGGGTGCCAGACTGGGTTGTGAGGATGAGGAAGAGGTATACTGTAAAGTGTTCATTTAATTTTAAACAAATTGTGCTCTCTGTCATCTTGTCCTTTTTTATTTATTGGATATTATGGATATTTAAATGTGATGGCTTCAAACTACAACATACACAGACACACACCTTAATGCATCACTGTTCATATTTTGCTGAAAACAGATACCCATACACCCATACACATTAGTTCAGTTTGAATGCACAGCAAACATTTACTGTCTTTTAATGACTGTTAATAAGTGGTAACGCTGCTGCTATGCACTAAGGTTTGTGTCTCATGTTCTCCCCCATGTCTGCATGGGTGCTCCAGTTTCCTTCAACAGCCCATAGACATGCAGGTTAGGTGGACTGATCATGCTAAACTGGCACTAGTAATTGTGTGTGTGTATGAGGGTGTGTTCACCTTGTGATGTACTGGCACCCTGTTTAGGGATTGTTCCTGCCCTGTGATTGTTGGGATAGGCTGTAGCCCCCTGCAGTACTTCAGAGGATTAAGTGGGCTTTAAAGTGGTATGGTATGGTACGACTGTTAAACAACCACCAGGCTGTGCTCAGTGAGCTTACCATAGCAAGGCAATAGTTGAGTCCAACCAGATTATCGTTACTTTGGAAAATTTGAACAACTGCTGTAATACACAAAAATAAGAACATGTAAGCATGGTGTAACATTAGGATTGTTCATAGACTTGCTTAGTTGGTTTAAATGCTGGCGTATTTTTCAATTTTCTAGTCACTTTATCAAAGAGTTTGTTATCACAATTTTGTGTATTACATATTTTTGTAATAGTAAGTCATAATCAAAAGTGACAGAATATAATTACATATACTACAAATATAAAATATGCTTTTAATACCAATTTTATCATATCATGTGGCTGAAATAGCATAGACAGCAGATTCCAAAAGATTTATACACTCTTGTTAGCTGTTGGATGTGGAAGGACTATGGCAAACTATAGTTCAAATTTCTTAAACATACAGAAGTGCCCGATTGAGATTTAATATACGTGCTGAAGTTTCAGGGCCTCCAATATAACGTGCATAGAATTCACACTAAAACATGGCGTACGGACAAAATTGGAAATGTGTGTACACACAAAAGAAATTCAGAAGCATTGAACTGTGCATAAGCAAAGTTCCACGCACCTCCCTTTATAAAACCCAATCAACGTGAATTTTAATGCTAATGCACGAGCCTACAGCCTCACTCCAACTCCTCCCAGAATTTTGCCTATATGAACATACAAATCAATATAGATAGCACCTTCCATTCAGTGTTTTGCTAAAAAAGACAATGGCAAAAAAGTAAATGGAAAAAAGAAGAACTTCAGCGAATGTGAATTTGGAGGCAAGGAAAAACATACTATTTGTTAACTTAAGCAGTGGTATAAGCAACAAAAGGAAGATGTTGGACTAACACAGCGTGGCACAGACACTCAAAAGTTCAAGTTCAGAAAGTCGCACAATACTTATAATAAAAAAGAAGTGGGCAGATGTCAAAGTCAACATGAAAAGGTGAGTCGCAGCTCACTGTCTCTTTATTCTGTTTCAGACAATATTACAAAAACTGACCCTTGTTCCGAGGATGTGACTCCAGGCGGTGATGGTGCTGCTATGCCGAGCACCATCTTCGGGAGCTGGCTGTACACACACCTCTGTCTTCGGAAACAGCTGACAGACGCTGTTCTGGAGTCACAAAATGCAGTAGTGGATGCTATAAGAGATGTGGCCAATGAACTAAGGAATATAAGGGCTGTAATATGTAATGATGACCACATATTAAATGAATTAATTAAAAAATAAATCTTGCATCTGATTACCCGTTTTTACATTCTGCTAATTACACTCAAATGAATATATAATGCTGTACAATTTGGCTGATCATTTGGTGGATGAGGGTCAGGTTCATCATATTCCATCTCTTTAGGTACGGGCAAACCATGAATGTGTGCCACATTATACCGCACGCTACATACTTGCACAATGCGATACACTTTCTGTGGTATATAGAGCAGCACATTCATAGAGTGGAAATGCTTTATATTTACATAAGTAAATTCATTCTCTGAAAATGCCTTTGTAGTGTAGCATAGGTGTCGAGAGCCACAACGGATCGATTCTTTGCTCTTTACATGGCTCTTTGAGGTCTCTCACTATCCTTAATAGGACTGCTACCTTTTGATACACTAGTTGGAAAAAACACCTGCAACTGTGTGGAGTTGTTGTTTTTTTATAGGCTCTCTTACTATAGTTGATTTAATGGCAGCACATTCTTTTGGTGACTCATCCCTGATTGATATAACTTGTCTAGCGTCATTGCAATAGCAATGGGTGTGCAGTTGACCACTCCGATTACATTTGGAAATCTGGATGTTCCTGCGAATTGCACTTTGATGTTTGCCAGTTCAACCACAGTGTAAATCTTTAAATGCCTCTCAGACAGCCATGGTGTCACAATCCTTCCTAATCCATCAACAGCTGTGTTTGGTGTACTTCCAGATGGGCTTAAAGTGGAGAAGGACAAAGAAACTGTAATTGCCTTTACTTCACAACTGGCACGTAGACTTATCTCACTCAACTGGAAGAATTCTAACCCACCTCTTTTAAGTCAGTGGGTAACTGATGTTATGTATTATTAGAAATTGGAAAAAATCAAGTTCTCACTAAGAGGATCTGTGCAAAACTGGCAGGATCTAATCCATAACGTTTTAGAATAAGCATTTAAATTGCATTTAAATAAATAAGCACTTAAATTGAGGAAGTGGATTCTCTTCCCTTATTTATTTTAATTATTTTTATTTATTTATTTACTTATTGTACTTATTTTTCCTACTATTAAAGTCTTACTCTGTTGGTCTAGGTCTCTTTCTCATGGGTAGGGGTTGATCTAATGTGAACTTAGTTTTGTAAAATTTGACTTGCTTGTATGGAATGTTATTTGCTTTTAATAAATTCAATAAAATGCTTTAAAAAAAAAACAAAAAACCCAAAACAAAACATAGTGTAAGAAAATCTTGTATATCTGGATGACAAGTGGATAATACCATCCCATACAGCTGACATGGCGTGACTCAGGGATGATTGTGAAATACCCAATCAGTCAGCAAGTTCACGTTGAAAAGCTCCTGTGGCTAAGAATGGACAGAACTTGCAAAGGAGCAGGTAGAGCACAATTCCACAAAGTCTGCCTTTGTAAAGCTGGCACCAGCTCAGCACACAGCTCTAAGAGGACAGCTCTCCGAAATCGATATCTACTTAGAAGCCAGTCATCATCACCTGTAAATATGCACTCTCTTCTAATTCTCCCATTTGCGATGTCTTCTAACAACGCTAAAGCAGCTATAGTAGTTGGAAACGTTTGGCCATTCTGTGCACCATTATATTGTTACAGAATGATTAAAATCAAATGAATTAATAAATAATAATAAATAATAAATTTCTAAATCATATGCAATTAATTTCTGTGTATTTCATAAATTCAGAGTAATAGATGAAAATCTAAAAAAAGAAGGGTAAACGACACAGAAACACAGTAGCACTGCTTTGACGCTGGGTGCAGCCCCTTTGCAAAACTGAGCAGAAAATTGCGTACGCACTGTATGAGGCTGCCGTGAAAAAAATGTGCGTGGCTTTACATGAAGTACATTTTTTTACACATCTCGAAGCAGTCATTGAAATGGGTGTATGTAATGTTTTTGTGTGTATGCACCTTTTATACATGAGGCCCTCAAACTTTGCTGATAAATTGCAATGTCAGAAAAAGCTAAATCCTTATATTTTTAGGTAATTCTTGGCTATTCTTAAGTGTAACAAACATTCTGAGTCAGTGTAGCATAAAGTGCACCAAACCATCTGCCATGCATTTCTAAATAAGATGCTTTTATTTTTTTACTTTTACGAAGATGAATATTATGTCACTAATCCTGCTTCGATTTCAAGTGAGCTGCTGTGACTGAGGTTTGTACAACATGTAACACAGCAGCAGAGAAGAGTGTGAGATGTGGCAGAGGGAGAAACCAGAAGTTAGCCTATGACAAGACCTAACCCTACATTCTAGTCCAGTAAGAGATGGTACTTACTTTGTACGGTGAGGAATTCAAAAACAATATCATTACTACCATACTGAATAAAAAACAATGTAATGATTAGAAAAGTAAATAAATAAATATACATCTAATGTCAAACTTTGCTTATATGGTAACACTCCGCCATCAAACCCTGAGCACAGTACATCTGACTCCAGCCCACCCGGTGTTCTGCTTCAGTGCACACAACTACCGGTGTTTTTCTGTTTTTCCATCAGTAGTGGCCGTGAAACAAGTAAAAGATAAAAATGTAAAAAATATATAAGTTAAGGGAACCATAAAATTGAATGTAAAATTGAAACAGTGAATTAACTCTTAGCTGAAGTTGCACAGAATATCCCACTGTTTTAAGATTGATAAGTTTGCCAATGCTATTTAATGGGAGATTTTGAAATTTACAAAATGTGTACATTATGTGTGTCATATTCAAGATATCTCAATGAAAAGTGAAGTGTGTCAAATGTCAACAAAAAATTGTCCAATTTGTCCAAGGAGTTACAGATGGACAGACAGACAGACAGACATAGCTCTTGCAGTAGGTGCTTTCACATCAATGATATACTGTATGTATCAGGCAAGCAAGAAATGTAGTGAGTTTGATATGGTCTTGATGAGTCTGGTTTGGTCTGTCTCCTTATTGCAGCATGTGTAGGTCTTACAAATCACAAAAACGGGACACTGTTCTGCCAAAAGGTTAAAATAACAGGCCACTACAGCAAAATGAAAAAAAAAAAAAACTGGACTTTAGATGAAATATAAATCATCTGTTCAAAACTTTTTCAAACCTGGCAGGACTTAATCAATAATATTTTAGAATAAACATTTATATTGAGGGGAAAATACTCCTTTCTCTCTTTACTACTCTCAATTGTCTTACTTTGGCTGTTGGCCTTCCTATCTTTCTCAGGGGTAGGGGTTGATTCAAATTTAGTTCTGTTAAGTTTTTAGTTGATTGCATGGAATGTTATATGCTTTTAACAAATTCAATAAAAAAAAGATGAAATATAACTCAAAGGCATGAACAGGATCATCCATCCATCCATCCATTTTCTAACCCGCTGAATCCGAATACAGGGTCACGGGGGTCTGCTGGAGCCAATCCCAGCCAACACAGGGCACAAGGCAGGAACCAATCCTGGGCAGGGTGCCAACCCACCGCAGGACACACACAAACACACCCACACACCAAGCACACACTAGGGCCAATTTAGAATCGCCAATCCACCTAACCTGCATGTCTTTGGATTGTGGGAGGAAACCCACGCAGACACGGGAAGAACATGCAAACTCCACGCAGGGAGGACCCGGGAAGCGAACCCGGGTCCCCTAACTGCGAGGCAGCAGCGCTACCACTGTGCCACCGTGCCGCCCTGAACAGGATCAATAGCCGTTAAAACTTTCCAAAAATAAATCGAAATTCTTAGTCAAATGTCTTTGCCACCAAAACTCGTCCTAAATCAAAGCCCCATTTAATTTGAACAAAACAAACAGCACATCAGGTGTTGTCCATAATGCTAATGTTGATTAGGGCACATTGATGACATCATCATGTGTGACGTCCATGAGGACACAACCTAGCAAGAGTCAAAGCACCAAACCAGAAGGGGGAGCACCACAAAAAAACAAAACTGACAATAAAATAAGCATTGTGAGGCCTTTTATTAAGAAAATATTATTTTCAAATTGTAGGAATTCTAACTACCAAAAAAAATTATATCAGGAAAACATTTATCTGAATAATAAAAAATATTAAAAGAAACATATATTATAAATTTCGATTTTTTGGTTGCTAACCTGAAAATGTGATACACAATTTATGGAGTTTATGACTGACTGACAGTTGCAACATCTGCCACTGACTACGTATGGCTGGCATCTAACTATAAATACACTGTAGTCAAGCCTGGAGTGTCATGCACTCCTCGACAATGAATGTGACTTTTCATGTAGTGTGATGACCACCATATTTAAAAATGTGAAAGCAACAGTGCAGATTTTGTGTTCAAACAGCATTGAAACATATTAAACATTCTGGATTTGTTGAATGCTATGGTTTAACCCAAACAAGGAAAGCCAGGAAGTACCCACAAAACACTTTATCAAGCACAAAATAAATTCAAAACACAAATTTCAAAGTTCTGTCTTTAAAATGCAAAATTCCAAACAAAGAGAGGAAGAAAAAAAGAGTAGAAACAGGTTTTCGAAATGTTGAATCAAAACTAACCACTTAGCTAAAGTAACAAATAGAAAATCAAATTCCTATTAACAAGAAAAAACTCAAAAACTGAAGAATCAAAAATCTGTATGCTCAAAAATGACAAAAATTTACAAGAGAAAACGTAAAGAGAAGCCGAAGAATAACACTAATATGAGCTAAAGCCACAGCCATCTGGTTAAGAAACCAGGCATCTTAAAGGAACACTTCACACAAAATAATATTTTTTTTACATGTTACTCACCCTGTATGTTGTAAAGTGGTGGCAGAGAGGTTTCAAGCCGAATGGAGAGAACTTTGCATAACAAAAGCCAATAGTAACCAATTCTATACCAAGGCAACTGAAAAAAGTTCATGTTACTTGTGTCGCATCATCCACATATCAGATATCCAGTCAGATGTTCAAATTTCCAAAATGCATGCTGTTTTGATAATAAATTGTTAAATAGTTACTTCCAAAATAATTAGTACACATCATAAGCAGGAAACTAATGCCTCATAGGGCTGAATTTGAATTAAAGACATAACTCTTGACCAATGAGGGAGAGAAGAAAGTCTTCAGGATAGATAGATAGATAGATAGATAGATAGATAGATAGATAGATAGATAGATAGATAGATTAGATAAAATCTTAACAATGAAGGTGAATATTTTAATGTATACGTAACATGTTAAAATAATGGTGTGTAGGGGCCGGGTTTTCATTATTAGTCCAAAATCAACTAAATTAAATGGGGAGTGGTGGGAATTTGATGGGAGATATAGCATGACCCTGACTAGGTAACAATTGAAAAACTGACATTTCTTTAACTTTTTTTAAAGTGAATGTCTGCATGATCACATATGAAATTAAATGGAAGTAAATGGAAGGTACTATATGTAGGAAGTAGAAATGTTAGATTTAAATACACACTGGGAGGTCTGAAACTTGAAAGTAAACCTTAATGAGAAGGATTTAGGAGAGGATCAGCTCAAGTTGGACGGTTGGGAGACAAAGTCTGAGAGGCGAGATTGTGTTGGTTTGGACATGTGAAGAGGAGAGAAGCAGGGTGTATTGGGAGAGGGATGCTAAGGATAGAGCTGACAGGGAAGAGGAAAAGAGGAAGGCCTAAGAGGAGGTTTATGGATGTGGTGAGAGAGGACATGCAGGTGATGGGTGTGACAGAGCAAGATGACGAGGACAGAAAGGTATGGAACAAGATGATCCGCTGTGGCAACCACTAATGGGAACAGCCAAAAGAAGGAGAAGAAGTGGACTTGACAGGATCAACTTCCAGACAGTCTTCAGAAGCCATTAAGAAGGCATAATAAACATAATATAACATAATAAACATAATATAACATAATGTCAGGTTATATAGCACCTTGATGTGCAGAGTACAAGTCCAAAGAGGATATGCTGAAGCTTTATAACACACTGGTGAGGCTTAATCTTGAGTTCTGTGTGCAGTTTTGATCTCTAAGCTACTAAAAGGGACATAATAGTGCTAGAAGAAGTCCAGAAAAGAGTGACAAGGCTGATTCCAGGACTGCAGGGGATGAGTTTTAAGGAAAGAATACAAGAGCTGAGCCTTTTCAATTTAAGCAAAAGGAGAATAAGAGGAGACTTGATTGAAGTGTTTAAAATTATGAAGGGAATAAGCTCAGTGGATTGAGACTGTTATTTTAAAATCAGTTCCTCTAAAACACATTTATGTTGATGTATAGGCCCATTGCCGAACTAACACTGCAAATGACCAATAAACAGAGCTCAGTAATTGGGGGATCGGTGCATTTGTATATACTGATAGGCCCGTGGCAGTACTACTGGTTCATCTGACCAAAAATGAACTGTTGTATTGGGTCTTTGCAAATTTGTGTGCATTCATAGCCAATTGTCCAAACAGTTCTAAGGTGTTTTAGTGTGTCTACATTTAAACATAGGTCTGTGGCCTAACCATTGCTTCAGATGGGTAATAATAAGCAGGGTCGGGATAGATGTCTATACATTTATTTTCATTAATGAGCCCATAGGACTGCAGGTGCCACTGTTTGGCATATTTGGATGGTGTAGCAAAATGAAAAAAATCAGTTTAATAAAATTATGTCAATTAGAATGAGAAGAAGGAAGACAAAAACAAACAAACAAACAGTTAATTTTTCTGGGAGAAAACACAACCCTGCTGATCCATAGCCTTAGGAATAAGCAACGTTTGTTTGTCGTAGGCCAATGAGCTCCTTATCTGCTCTCTTATCTTTGTACAGTATGACATTCTATGCGTTAATGTCCAAAAACTCTTCATAAAAATACTGTACATTGGTCGGAGGCTGTGACTGTCTCCATTTCTGAAGAGGTTCCACTCCGTTCTGCCCTTCCATAGCCAGGAGGAGTAGCTTGGTAAAGGTGTTAGGGGGCACCAAGTACCACAATACGTTTCTATTAGAAAATGAGAATTGGAAGGGGAATTCAAAACATTCATGAAAACTGCCACAATTTACTTCACTAATGAGTCTTCAGCCCGGATTTCAGTGCTTAGACGGACTCAACCTTCCTTACACTGCCATTTAAATCTTTCAGTGGATTTGTGACCCTGTAGCTTGAGGCTGTATGTCTCATGCAAGTTTTGTTTATCCTCGGAAATGAAAGAAGGCCTGTGTCTAATGATTGGGGTGTAGGCGCTGATGAGCTTCTTTAGATAGAAGGGAATTACTCATTCACAGCTTTAGACCCTTTATAAATTAGAAATTTTTATATATGGATATTAATGTACTATTAAAGTATTTAAATGTGTCACTCTTGTTTCATTTAGTACATAAAAATGAAAGTTAACTCGACACATATTTGTAATTATCACATATCTTAATCATATTATCTCTGTATGATATACTCTGTAACTTTATGTGAACAGCATTTATTGGGTTGACATTGGATTCAGAGACTATTCAGACCCCTTCACTTTTGTAGATTTCATTTTCAATGGGTAAATGTTCCATTTTTGCTCATCACCCTACACTAAAAACCTCATAATGAAAACGTTTTTAGAAAGGATGGAAAATCTATTAAGAATCAAAAACTGAAATCACTCATTCATCCGAGTAGTCAGACCCTTACTTCAGTACTTTGTAGAAGCCCCTTTAGCAGCAAATCCAGCTTCAGGTCTTCTTGGGTAAGCCTCTACAAGCTCTTTACATGAGGATTTGAGCAGTTTAAGCATTTCTTCCTGGCAGATCCTCTCAAGTTCCATTAAACTGCCATCTTCAGGCCTCTCCACAGTTGTCTTATGGAGTTTAAGTCAGGACTTTGGCTGGGCCTCTCAAGGACTGTCAGAGAGCTGTGCCAAAGCCACCCCAACATTGTCTTGGCTGTATACTTTGGGTCATCGTTTCGCTGAAGGGTGAGCCATTCCTCCAGTCTGAGCATGTGCACTCCAGAGCGGGTTTCCTTTGAGATCTTCTCAGTATTTCGCTCATTTATCTTCATCATTACCTCACTTCTGACCAATCTTTTTGTCCCTGTCACAGAGA
This sequence comes from Polypterus senegalus, assembly GCF_016835505.1. Classification (NCBI taxonomy): domain Eukaryota; kingdom Metazoa; phylum Chordata; class Cladistia; order Polypteriformes; family Polypteridae; genus Polypterus; species Polypterus senegalus. The sequence goes on along the minus strand of NC_053163.1, from coordinate 136,703,182 downwards.
AGCATCCCCATAGCAGGATGCTACCGCAACCATAATGGTCATATTAGGCAGGTGATGAGTAGGGTCTTCATCAGACATAGTACTTGGACTTTTGTCTGAAGAGTTCAGTTTTTGACTCATCAAATAAGAGAATCTTTTTCCTATGCTACCCGAGTCTATCAAATGTCGTTTGGCAAACTCTAAGCGTGAGTTAGCCATTCTACCATAAACACCTGATTGATTTAGTGCTGCTCAGATGGTCATCCTTCCATTAAGTTCTCCCATTTCAGCAGAGGATTTCAGAAGCTCTGCTGAAGTGACCATTGGGTTGTTGGTCACCTCACTGACCAAGGCAATTCTTGCCCAGTTACTCAATTTGGCCAATCGGTCAACTCCAGGATTGATCCTGGTGGTTCCAAACTTTTTCAGTTTCACGGTTATCAAGGCCACTGTGCTCCTTTAGAAATGTTTTTATTCCCTTGCCCTGATTTATGCCTCACCATTATTTCATCACGGAGGTCTACAGAGAGAGTTCTTTGGACTTCATGGCTTGGATTTTGTCCTGACAGGTAAGGTGTGTGTCTTTCTAAAGGAGTTCTAGTCAATCGTGTTCAACATTTGTGGACTCCAGTCAAGTTCTAGACACATCTCTAGAAGAATCAGAGCAAACCTGACCATAATTTGGAGTGTGACAGCAAAGGGTTCGAATACTTAAATAAATTAGAGATTTCATTTGTTTTACTTTAAAAAAAATTACCAACCTTCCTGAAGCCATGCCTTAATTTTGGGGTTCATTCTGGGTTATTGAGTGTACAGTAGACTATTGGACAAAGATGGCAAAATTATCCATTTAAAGATAAATCTACAACACAATGATGTGTGTAGGATGTGAAGGAATATGAATACTTTCTGAATCCACTGTATTGCAAATGAATTGAGAGACAACAAAAAAGGAAATGGAGGGCAGCACAAGAAAAGTAAATGAATGAAAAATGGGAACAGATAAGGATGGGAGTGGGAATGAAGGCACTTGGGTGTTTGCATGCATGAACAGTTGTTTCATGTCAAAACTTGACTTTTTTTATTGGCTTATATTTCTGATCATCATTTTATTTTTTTAGTGTAATTTCAGTCTCATTTTTTTCCTATTATTTACTGTAATGTGTTTCTTTGTTCACACGTATGGTTTTTGGAGTTTAATGCTCTAAACACATAATGTCAAGCCAATAAAGCACCTTTGAAATTGAGAGAGGGCGCGAAAGAGAGAGACAGACTATATTATAGATGCGCATTTGTTTTCAGTGCAGGAAATGGCCGTCCCGCACAAAATTGATTTCTGCCAGGTCTCTGGGGGACTTGATAACAAATAAATTCACAAGAGAAGGGCCATTTGCAGTATTGATGAATACACTATTGCATTTACACCGTAATGTCAGAGTCGGGGAATGGGCCTCCTTCGGGGCGATTAATCTTCGAAATCTACAGAGGGATGAGCTAAGATTGATGGTCCTGGGATGGGTGCTTTGGCTGCCTTGTCACTCCCTGCTCCTAATCCAAAACCTTGCTTAGGGACCAGGGCAGCTGCCTGAATGTGGCATCTGGGGACATTAAAGGGTCCTCTCTTGCTCATTATGTGAGTCATTGGCTTTTGCTAATGAAATAGATGTCGCCAGGGAGCACGTGGAGTAAAGCCTATGCTGACCGACATCACTGAAATCCAAGCGTGGCGCTGTTTGTCTCATCTGCTGATGTCTATGGAATGGAGAACCAGCTTCTCTGAGCCTCTTTGTTTCTTACTCTTATTTACTTTTTACCTCAAGGAAATTCTGCTAAACACTTCACGTTTAACTGTTGTTTCTTTATGCCCCTCAGGTTTTGTGAGTTTCGATAACCCTGCCAGCGCTCAAGCTGCCATCCAAGCCATGAATGGCTTCCAAATTGGCATGAAGAGATTGAAAGTTCAGTTAAAGCGGCCAAAAGATGCCAGCCGTCCATACTGACAGAACCAGAGGGGTTAACCTCCACTGTGACAGCACAGGTGAGCTGTTTCGGCAAAGGTAGATGGGGGGCAGCACCTTAACATTATGAGAAGCAGTAAAGAAGACTGGAAGATTCTGAATTAACACTGTGGTTAAGTGTAAGGGAATACAATGTCATGCTCTTCCTTCAGGATGGGTGAACAGTGGGATAGGTGTACATAATCACGCATTTGGGGAAGCAGGCACATAAGAAGGTGGTTTCTTTCAGGCCTCACCCTCACAAGTAGTAATGCTGTGAGATGACATGACATGTCTCCAGTTCAACTTCCATTCATTCATTGTCCAGATCAGAAAATGCCAGTCTGTTGCTGGACATTCTAATAAATGCCAATGGAATCTCACACTGTGCTCTCAAGTTAATATGCACATCTTGGAGATGTGGCAGATACCTGGCAAAAAATCCACATCAGAACTTAAGAAATTTTGCAGTAAAAGAAGAAACCATTCTTACTTTTTTTTTTAAAGTTGATCTCTTTGTTACAATGTGTATTTCAACTCCATATTACCTAAGATTAAGAGCATTCTAGACTTTCTAATTCATTATTTTTCCATTTAATCATCCAGTAAAAGCATAATACAGTATTAGTAGCCGGAATATTAAAAACCTCTGGACAGACCAACTGTGAACAAAAATGTCCTTGATTCTATAACATTTATTGACTGAGACTATGATAAATGAACCTGAAAATAAGGTTTTCAGATCTTTCAGTCTTCACAGGCTCTCCTATAATTGATTGAATGGCAGGCCAAATGGTGCACAATGGTGGGTTTGGTGCTAAAATCTTTCTGAGGAATTCATACTGTCCACAGTCCAAGTCACAAGTCTGCTTTTCTCCAGGTTCTCAGCTAACTTCCCACATCCCAAAGATGTTCATAAAAGGTTAGGTGGCGACTTCAGATTGCCACTGCCTGCGTGTGGGTGTGAGAAATGTTTGATTGTGTGAAGACAGAAAGCTGTGCATTTTATTTGTTTGATTTTTCTCATAAAATATTTATAATGGCAAAAAGAAGAATGCAGATCCTTTGGAATTACCTGGTATTCTGAATTATCTGGTCATGAAATGTAATCTAATCTTCATCTAGATCACAAGTATAGACAAAGACAATATACTAGTAACACACAAACAATTATAATGTTATGCGTTTTTAATGTACACATCCATCAAACATTAATAATAAAATAATAATAATTCATTACATTTATATAGCGCTTTTCTCAGTACTCAAAGTGCTATCCACACAGGGAGGAAGCGGGAAGCGAACCCACAATCTTCCACAGTCTCCTTACTGCAAAGCAGCAGCACTACCACTGAGTCTCTTCTTCACTACATGATCCTCTGTCGCTTCCACACTGTGCTGTGGAAAAAGTAAGTGAACCCTTGGACTTAATAACTGATTGAACCTCCTTTGGCAACAATAGCCTCAGAGAAGTGCTTCCAGTAGCCACGGATCACACCTGAACAATGTTCAGGAGGAATTTTGGGCCATTCCTCATCACAGAACGTTTTCAGCTCAGCCATATTCTTAGGAGGTGTGTTGTGAATGTCTCTCATGAGGGGTCATTTTGAAACATCTCCATTGGGTTAAGGTCTGAGCTCTCACTGGGTCACTCCAAAAGGTGGATTTTCTATTTTTGAAGCCCATCTGTAGTACAGGGTGGCCCATATTTAAGTATATGATTGAAAAGGCGGTATTGTCAGGAAACTACCAATGTTATTATCAAGTAACATAATGGAACACGAACATTAAGAACCTTAAATGTTTTTTTCATCCTCTGTTCTCCATGGTGTGGTCAACCAATGCACCATCCAAATCGATACACGCCTGAAGAAGAACCCAACTTTGAAAGGCATTCACCACAAGAGCTGTGTTGGCATCGGTACGCATACTACTGGGCCTGCCTGCTCCCTTCACTTGCAAAACTTTGTGTTTATTCTTGCAGTGGTTAGCACACTAGAGCCACTGCCTTCAAACTCAACTGCCATCGTCCGTTTCACCACCACATAGTTGTTTGTTGCAGAGTACAAACGCACACAATTTACACGCTGCTCTAGTGACAATTCTATTCACTGCCATTCTGTATTTGAACACAGCAGGGGTTGCCCGGTCCAGCACATCATTACTCTCATTCTCAGGCTACACAGTGATGCCATTTTCAGTACTTTTCGCACAGTAATTTAAATGCTACAGACTGTAAAACGTTATATACATAAATATGGGCCACCGTGTAGATTTACTTCGATGTGGTAGTGTCATTGTCTTACTGCCTCAGCCAACGTCTGCTGAGCTTCTGACATTATCCTGTAGGATATCTTGATAAACATGGTAATTCATTTGCCTCTGAGTGATTGAATGCTGTCAAAGCAGCAAACCAGCCCCACATCATGATGCTCCTTCCATTGGACTTCTCCATTGGGATGATGCCTTCATGGTGGCATCCTGTGCCCATTTCAAGCCATAGGTACTGCTTCAAGGTGGGCAGATGTAGTGCTTACATTTTTGAAGAAAGGCCAACAAACCAGAAGTTAAAAAACAAATCTTTCATTCCTATTGGTATTATGTTACTGTATACCTCACCCAACACCCTCCTCCAAAAATTGCAGTACTTGTTTTTATATTACGATAGTTCCAGCATATGGCATTGCCTGGCAAGGTTAAAATTTTGGGTTCCAACTATGGAAAATCTGGTGCAGATAGGTCAAGGGGTATAGGATTGTATAGGGAACATACACTCTCTCTCTCATTCATATATATAATCTATCTATCAATCTATCTTTCTAAAATCCAAGGTCTGTCTGTCTGCTTTTCACGAGAGAACTACTTAACGGATTTAGATCTGTTTTTTTCTGTAATTTGCTTGAACATTCCGGTTGATTTTGCAGCTTCTCTTATTGAGCTAAGTATCATAGTTCACTTAGAGGAGCGATATATTCACGCTAATTCGAAGCTGTGGGGCGAGGGAAGGGGGAAGCTTGACATCAGGAGTGGAGAGCAGGGCAGGACCCTTCACACTCACGCACAAGCCTCCGTTTGAATTGCTCTGCCTCTGACCATGTTTTGGAGTGGACCTTACCTCTGCTTAGCAAGCGATACCTGTTTGTTTATTGGGCAGAATCACGAGGGACGGCTAGTATATGTATATTTATGTATATGTATATATATAAAATGTTCATAGCATTCGTAGTCTGAGTCCCGATCTGATTATATGTGGTTGGTCTGCCAGTCTGCAAACATCCGCCATGGGCCCTCTCAGTTGCGAGAAGCAGATCATAGAATGTTACATAGTTTACTGTCAAATAATGCAGAGTACACGACACGTGTTTCACCCTTATTCCAGGCTGTCAAATAAACGAACCACACACCGTGGCACAGTGTAAGAGGCTTCATCTCGCATGCTGACATCCGAAGTTCGATCCCCACAATGGGTGCAGTGGAGTGTGTACACCTGATGAGCCCAAATAAGCGTGAAACGTGTTGCGTACTCTTTGCATTATTTGACAGTAAACTATGTCATATGTATACAGTATATATATTCAATCAATCAATCACTCGCATCAGTTGTGCTTGAGTGGCTAAGCGAGGTTCTCTATCCTCACTGGTTTCGTTTTGCGGACATACTCGCCCCTTGCCTATCAGCGGTTAACCAAGTTTCTCTCTCCTCAGAGGTTTCATTTTGCCGATGTGCTCGCCTTGCTTGGGTATTAGTGGCTAAGTAACTTTCTCTTTTCTCGTCAGTTTCACTTTGACGATAGAGTTGATTTCTTTCAGCTTCATGCTGTACCCATGCACTTCCGGGCCGTACAGACAGACGCACACACATTTTTACACCTTCACGTTTATATATAATGTTTTGTGCATTCTCTCCATGTCTGCATTTGTTTTCCTCCCACATTCCTAGAGTTGTGCAGAAATGGGTCCTGTGATGGACTGGCACCTTGCACAGGACTGTTTCCTGCTTTACACCCAGTGCTCCAACTCTCCTTGGATCTGAATTTGATAAAGTGGGTGTCAGAATGTTGTGCTACGTTAATCTTATGTTAGTAGTATTACTATTATTAACAAACCCTCATCTTTGAAATATTTGGAATGTTGCAGGAAAACTAGAGTGCAGTGTAACATATGCACAGTATATATAGACACACACACTGCAAGTAACGTTTTGGCTGACCTTTTTATTCAAGTGGCTCAAAACATCAAAGTAGTTTCATTGATTTCTGCAACTGTAGTCCCAGGATATTAAATCTTTCTCTATATATAAAATCCATTGTCTATCTGTGTGTCTGTCCGCTTTTCATGAGAGAACTACTTAATGGATTTAGATCGGGTTTTTTTCTATAATTTGCTTCAGCATTCCAGTTGATTTTTTGACTTCTGTCATCACGCTAAGAACCATAGTTTGCTTGCAGGAGTGATACATTCGCGTTAATCCGAGACAGAGGCTGCAGGCCGAGGGGAGGGGGAAGCGTGACATCAGGAGTGGGGCCCTCCTCACTGTCCTTATTCACTACTATGCGAGTCGAACCACGGGAGACGGCTAAAACTAATTACTGGTAGCAACTAGACCGTCAGTTTTCTGAACTTTAGCTACTAAGCCATTCTGCTGGGAATAAGTCAAAAACTGACCTATCAATGTGTTAGAATAGCAAACTTGTCGTTGTACAATTCAGCATCTTCACCCTAAGCTGTACTGCAGAAAATGAATGGGTTAAATGATGTGTAATTCTAAGACCAAATGACAGAACACACAAAAAAATTCATAAGTATCAAAGTGGAGGCTCATCCATCCATCCATTATCCAACCCACTAAATCCTAACTACAGGGTCAAAGGGGTCTGCTGGAGCCAATCCCAGCCAACACGGGGTGCAAAGCGGAAACAAACTCCAGGCAGGATGCCAGCCCACCGCAGAAATGGAGGCTCATATGCTCAGATAAAAAAGAAATAATATATTGAAAAAAAACACTCAAAATAAAAAGAACCATGCATTAAGACACACACAGTGAACGTACGACATGCACATATTGAAATCAGAATTAAAACTCGCATGAAGTGAAGTAGGCTGGCATGTCATTAGGTTATGGTTATTGTTAAACAGATGGTCTAGATAGATAGATAGATAGATAGATAGATAGATAGATAGATAGATAGATAGATTGTGTGGGAACCAGTCTCGACACAGACAGGCAGACATCGATGGTTCAAGCACCAACACACGTTTATTATACATTATATTTACAAGTGTTCCAAAGCACACAACCCGGTGCTCCTGCACCACACACCCTCAGTCCAGGCCTCTTTAGTTTCTTGCCTTCCTTCACCGCCTCCACTCCTCTCCTCCGACCTTCGTCCTCTTCCACCCGGCTCCAGCTACTGAATGGAGGGAAGCGGCCCCTTTTAAGTCCACCTGGCCGTGCTCCAGGTGCCTCCTGATGAGCTTCCGGCTGCACTTCCTGGTGTGGCTGAAGGGCCGCACGAGCACCCGGTAGCACTCCAGGTGTCCCTGGTTTTCCTTCCGCCAGCACCTCTGGGTGTGGCAGAAATGCTGACGTCCAGAGCTTCTCAGAGTTCTGGGGGCCCCAAAAGGTTTGAGCTTCCATGCTCCATTCCCGTGGTCCCCATAAAAACCTGGACGGCTGCCCTATCATGGTCCCGAGGAAGCGTAGTCCCTGTCCCGGTCCTTCCAGGCATCCCGGCTGGGTACTACCTCCAGCCACTCGCCAGATAGATAGATAGATAGATAGATAGATAGATAGATAGATAGATAGATAGATAGATAGATAGATAGATAGATAGATAGATATCTTTCCATATCCATGTAGCACACCATCTTCTTTTGCTTAACTAAAATCAATGTGCTTGACAGCCAAACTTTATAATACAGTGTCTTTCTATAGTGAACGTCATTCCAAGCACAGAGCTGTAGCAGTAAACATTTACTCCACGTGATCAGTGCTAGCAGGTGAACTGACTCAGTCAGAGTGAGGAGTTTCTTTTTGTTCATCAACACAGACTAAATTTTGCAGCCTAAGGTGCTCTCCTAATCTTCCTCAAACATTGCATGTGGATTTACAAACTGGACAAACACACATTCAGCTTCATGCATTAGATTTGACAGAAACCATTGTATAGATTGGCTTGCAAAAAGAAAAATTTGTTTAAAATTGTGGGTGTTAACAGCCTGGCCACTCTGAAGGGTTGCTGTGCTTGACTCTTCTAGCTGCTCCTTTTCAGTAACTAGCACTTTTTATTTTGTTTTCTTTTAACAAATGAAGGCATAGACTTGAAAATCGACCATCTCCTTGAGAGCCAGCAAACAGAAGGCTTTCTTGAAATGATCCCTGACTTCCAGTGGGCTGGAGGGGCTGCAATAATTAACACTGATTGGATCATCATAGTGTCAGTCATCTCATCACTGCTTACTACACTGGCACACAAAATACCGTTAAATTTACTACTTGCATTGGCTCAACTTGCCCAAAGTGGGTGGTATGTATAGATTTTCAGTAGAAACAGATTCTTGAACCACCTGCATCTGTGGACTCCTTTATGCCTGGCATCAACATATGTTTTCTGTGATCCGGTCATGATTAGATAGAGCACATTAAAAATCATTTATGATGGTATCACTGAGACCATACTTACAGGTGGTCAGGACGAATAGTAAGCACGTTTTACACTCACGTAAATTAAATCCAAATTAGAGGAAGCTAATTCAAATTTTGTTTAGAGAAGGTGATATCATTCTCTATCGAGACACAATCTTCTTCTTTCGGTTGCTCCCATTAGGTGTTGCCACAGCGGATCATCTTCTTCCATATCTTTCTGTCCTCGTCATCTTGTTCTGTTACACCCATCACCTGCTTGTCCTCTCTCGCCACATCCATAAACCTTCTCTTATCCTTTCTCTTTTTCTCTTCCATGGCAGCTCTATAGTTAACATCCTTCTCCCAATATACCCAGCATCTCTCCACTGCACATTTCCAAACCAGTGAAATCTCGCCTCTCTGACTTTGTCTCCCAACCGTCCAACTTGAGCTGGCCCTCTAATGTCCTCATTTCTAATCCTGTCCATCCTGTCCATGCAAATCTTAACATCTTTAACCCTGCGGACACTGAAATGAATTTTAATGTCAGGTGTATGTAAATGAAATCCTGATAAGTTATATCCAGATACAAAAATCACTTTAACAGTAAGTGTAAATTGTAAAATCCTTTGTCATGGACAGCTCTATTTAAACATATCAGGTAGGTAGAGGATGATTAACCAAAGACAAATAAATAGAAAAACATCAAATGAAATGCTGTGGGTGAGGATGCCCAGTTTGATGATCTTTTTTCTGTTGTTTCTGTACAGGTAAGAAGAAAAGAGATTCATTACAAGGCGTTTAACGTTTCCAAAAACAAAAAAATAAAAATAAAAAAACAAACAAACAAAAAAAAACTTAAGTACACTAAAAAAAAAAACCAACAACAACACACAACAGCAAAGAGCAACCCACAAACAAAACAATCTTCTTGAAGACATATCAACGTTTTTTTGATGGGCAAGTTCTGAATCAAGTAAGAAGACCAGACATGAAATGAAAGAAAAAAAAAAAACTAAAGAAAAAGATGAAGAAAAAAAATGGAATAAAAAACCCTACTGAAAGAAAAAGCAAAATAAAAAAAAAATTTCAAAAAAGTAAAAAAGAGAAAAGATCAAAAAAAGGTGTGAAACATTTAGACACAGCCGGAGGCTTCTTGTTAAGACTTGAATTCTTCATTAAGTACGCAACAAAAAGCAAATTATATATATATGAAAAGGGGCTTGAGGCTTTTTTTTATTTTACTTTATTGGACAAATGAGGGTTATAAAACTTGCAGGTCTTAGGAAAAAAAGAACAGAATGGGACAAAGAGACAAACGGAAAGCCATGCTTATCCTGCAGAGAAAAAAAAAAACTTGCTATAGCCACCTCACTTTCTGCTCAACGGGAGGATTATCGTACCGTTTTTTTCTTTTGATGTCACTGAGGTTACCATGACGACTGAACGATTGAGGAAAAAAAAAAGAAGACGAAGAAGAAGAAGAAAAAATCTCTCATTCCTTAGGGACCAAAGGACCAAACATTTTTATTGTTATAAACTGTAATGTATATTAATAGTTCAAGGTGGGCTGGGACAAGTCGTGTTACTTTCTCTATTTCTGTTTTTTTCTTTTTCTTTCTTGAATCTTTTATCGTTAACAACTTACGGGCTTTCAGAATATATTAAAAAATATTAAAAAGTACAAAAACAAATACAAAAAAAAAAACAATACTATATTATGAGAATATTTTAACTGCAGTTTAGTGGAGTAGAATATGTTGATTAGCGATTGTTGTGAGCATGCTCAGGAGGGCGTCAGCAGGAAGCCTTCATCCATGACAACTCTGCCCCCTCCTCACAATCCTCCCACTTTTAGACCCTTCAGCCTGCCCATTACCATCCTGACTGAAACGCCTCTCTGGATTGTAAATGTTTACACGTGTCAGTGCTGCCGGGATGGGCACTGACTCCCTGCAACCCTGAACTGGATAAATGAGTGTGAAATTGGAAGGATTTTACATGTGGCTTTTTTGCCCACCTCTGGATTTTACAGCCAAGTGTTTATGGGTTTTAAATATGTGCCCATAGGAGCACAAGGTGTCAGACGAGTTTTGGAAGTTTTGGATGCAAATCAAAAGTCTATCCTCGGCCAGGGGACGTATTCTCTCAGTGTCTCTTCCACACCTCCATGCCGTGCAGGATGCCAAGACAGATTTTGGATTAGCTGCTCCTTGCCGTCTCAACTCCTTTGTGGAATGCTTTCCAAAGGGAGAGCTGGGACTACATTGTGTGGAGAAGATGGGCATCTGTGCTGTTTAACCCACATTCATACAGCAAAATCTGTCACCTTCATATGCCATGTCCATCCCCCATTTATATCCCTTCTTGTTGTTCTTTTGACGTGTAGCTGGAAGACGGCTTTCATTGAGTGATGGAAGTACAAATGTAATGGAATAGCGAGCGGTGTGGGAGAAGGTGCACGAATTTGAGTTTTTGACATTGATCAGTATCAGTGCTGCTACAAATGTGCCATCGGATTCCATTTCGGCAAGAGTGCAATTTCTTTTTCCAGATAATGAAGAGCACAAATTGATGTGACCTATCAGTGCCATGCCATCCCATTTCTTACCAGACTGCCATCAGCATTTAGAAAGAGTGACTATCGAGAACCTGAAGGGTGAGAAGGGGAGAAAAAATATAAAAAATACATTTATCCTGTGGGACTCCAGCTCCTATGGATAAGGAATTCTTCAGTGGCCAAAATGAGAGTGTGGGCAGGAGGATTCTGGAAGAAGGGCTCACCTGCATCACGCTAGCTTTGTACAGACTGGAATCTGTCTACGTATATGGGGTGGGTGGGGGGGAGTTAATGTCGGACTCTTATGAACTTAAAAGTGATGCCTGCTAAGCAGTAAAGCACAAGCCCTGAAGGCTGCCATTGCGCCAGTCTTCTTGAAACGCACGAATGAGCAGACGGACTTCACACACATCTGACTGTTTCTTTGCCACTGGCCAGGCAAGGAGGTGAAACGTCGTTTTCATTAACCGCCAATGTCCCTTAAAACTTCCGCATGCAAACATGGCACAAAATCTTTGCTGTTGACACTGCGAAAGGAGGTGGAGGTGACCGGTTAATGACAGACAATGGTCAGACAGCCAAGGGATTTTCTCTTTTTATTTTTTCTTTACAGCCATGATGGCCTGACATTTTGTCAGGATTGCGAGCATTTCTTTTTTTCCCAATCAAGAATGGACATTCTTGGGCTTTGATTGCCAAAGGGAAATCCCAGCTGAGTTTTAATCGCATGTCTCCCCCATGGCAGAGATCATAATAATGTGGAGAAGGAGCCGTAGGATTTAACAACAATAAAAACAAAAACCAAGATGCAGACATTTGGTTCCATCATCGCCTTGCCATGGCTGTCTAACAGTCAGTCTCTGAGGAGCATTCCTATAAGTGACCCTCGTCCACTGTCATTTGTAAAAATTGAAAATGCAGGCACCTGAGTTTTGGGGTTTCCGGAGCCTATGAAACATATCGGAGCAAAGCTTCCTTTTTGAAACTGATGCTTTCACCCCCATCCATTTCTGTCGCTCAGCTGCTTAGACATTCATCTCTCATTTCCTGAGCATGCTCAGTGGGTGGGGGGAGGGGGTTGAGGGGGGGGGTTAAGAATATAATACTGATAATATGATTCTTAACAATGGTTTGAATGCTAAGAGTTTAAAAAAAGCTTACTATAAATCTCAGATCTGTATATTTTGGGAGACGTATGTGTCAGCACAGAACCTTTTTGGGAGACTCTTTCATTGTGTTCAATTCTGGTTTCTCAGCACAAGACAAAAATAATTACAAAGGACACTGTTCTATATATTTAAACGAATTGCTTGGCCAGACCCGAAATGTGAACCAGAGTCAGTGTTATTTATGAAATGCTGCAATAGAAAGCGCTGCCATTTGAGGTGTGGTTTTACTTATTTCTTTACTTATTGTATATTTTACTTTTAACAGAAATAAAGAAATAGTTACCAGAGCGCCACCTGCCTGCTGGATGAAAGAAATTCAGCAGAAGGATATAATTTCATTTCTTTAGGGTAATGCAACATTATATAGCCTGAGAAACCAAACATTTTTTTCTTTTTGTTAAATTATGCTTTTATTTATTGTTATTAATTTTATTTATTGATTGATTTATGAATGTACGTTTATACGTACCTTATTATTTATTTATTTGTTAATTAATTTATTTGTAATTTATTTTTCAGTTTATATCAAGAATATGTATTTAATTTTTTCCCTTTTTTTAATTTTACAATAAAAATGCAAACTGGATGTTTATGTCTTTACAAACCTGCTGGTCTATCTTAGTGTTTTACCTCTCTGAAGCACTGCCCTGGATCAGGACGCTCCACTCCTGCAACACTTGGCTAATCAGGTTCAGTATCGGGTGTAAGGAGGGGCCAACCCTGGAGGGGGCGCCATTCACTTTGTGGGCTCGCTCGTTCAGGTTGGAACAAATTTAGAATCACCGATACACCTAAATGTGCTCATCATTTAGACATGGATTAGAAACAGGAGCACCCAGTCTGGAGGATAACGTGCAAAATACAAGGGTAGATCCAAAAGCAATTTGAAAATTACGTGGTAACCGCAACACATAGTAGCTCACGCCATGTTTGTGATGGCTTATGGGTAGTCTGAACCGTGCAGTGCAGCACTCTGTTGTTGTCCACGGTCAAATGAACCTGTAGGACTGAACACCACACTGTACTGAGATTTCTTTGGGCAGAGGGAGTGAGACCTGCCGAAACTCGCTTGTATGCAGGTCAGTAAGCTGTTTGGGTATCCATCTTACACATGTGGATACTGGGAAGGTCTAATTTAACTAATATGCTGGAATTCTTCGAAGAACCAACAATAAGAAGGGTGCAAATCATGTCGATGTTGATTTTCTGAAAGCTTTTGCTAAGGTACCACATGTGAGGTTAGTCGGTCATTTTCTAACCCACTAAGGCCTATCTCAGCCAGTATAGGGAGCAAGGCAGGAACAAACCCTGGACAAGATGCCAGCCCATCACATGGCAAACACACACATACACACAACCCAACCACACATTAGGGCCCATTGAGTATTGCCAGTCCGCCTATCCTGCATGTCTTTGGTCTGTGGGAGGAAACCCATGCAGACACAGGGAGAACATGCAGACTCCACGCTGAGAGGACCTGGGACGTGGACTGAGAGGCTGAAAGGTTAGTAATGAAACTAAAAGATGTTTCCAGGTTCAGTGGGTAAGTGGGTACAAAATTACCTCACATACGGGAAAGCAGAGGGTAATGGTGAGAGGAACTTTTTCAGAATTAGGTGGTATTCCTCAGGGGTCAGCGCTGTGGTCACTATTGTCTTTATTATACATAAATGATCTAAATAGGAATATAAATAATAAGCTGCAGATGATACCAAGATAGGTGGAAGGTCAGATAATGTAGAATTATCTAAATTGTTACAGTATTGTTAAACAGCAGTCAGTAAATCTCTTATATATATTTCTCTTCTGGTTCGTCCTGCTTCCACTTCAAAACCGGTCCCGCCCACATGCAGCCGACACGGCATTTCTCGATTCCTATTCGTCGTCTTCCATGTCATGCACTATACTGGCCTGCTGAGCGTAATACATCCAACAAGTACTCAAGGTGCTGCCACAACGGTAAAGTAGCTTTACCGCCTTTGAGGGGGCCACCTGTGTCTTTACAACAGCTTCTTACACAGCAAACATCAGAAGCTAAAAATTATCGTGAACACATTTGAGAATACAACTCCTCTCTAGCGTTTGCTTCCATGGGTGCATGGATAACTCAACCTCCTGGCCACGGACCATACTGTTTTAAAGTACACTGGCAAATTTATCACCAAATCTCTCCACTATACGCTAACACTTCTACCTCTCCAGGATATGGACAGTCGTATGTTTTTGACACAGCGCAAGCTACTGCAGTACTCTTACAAAATAAAGCAAATTCTGCATGCAGCGAAAATGTACTTCTCCAGCTAGATTCCATGCTCAGAACCATCAACCCCTTCGCTAAATCATACAAACACAGTATCCAATCCAATCCAACAGCATCTGTACAAATGGTTTTCAAGGAAAACCCTAGGCAGGATTTACGAAGATACAGTGCCCCGAAATTGCAGCGATTTTCGTTGGAGAAGATGGCGAAACGCCTGCCGAAAGGGACATTTGCATCTATCCCATACGCAACTCCTGTAAACAGATTTCCACGCTCAATATGAATTGCGATCCTATGGTTTACCCACTTTTAGTTACTTACGGAGACATTGGGTGGCACAAAGATTTACAACATGTTCCCGATAAAAGAACTGGCAAGCGAATAAGGCTTACTCAATGCCAATTTTACACATACAGATTAGCAATGAGGAATACATTCAGTATTTTGCATTCCAGCGGCAAACTATTCTAACAGTACGTTGAAGATGCATATGTTAAAACAGAGGGCGCGCGTCTCAACTATCTCAGATTACATCAACAAGATCTGCGTGTGGAACAATACAATGTTTGAATACAGACGCACTGCAAGCAAACACTGAAAATAACAACGTACGTGTAGGCAAAATGATCATATTACCATCCACGTTTCCAGGAAGTCCAAGATACATGCAACAAAACTATCAGGATGCCATGGCCATCATACGTAAATTCGGAAAGCCCGATTTATTTATCACTTTCACATGTAATCCTACTTGGCCAGAAATTCTACATGTACACTGCGTCTTTCAAGAAGTATTTCTTTCTTCTTGATTTCTGAATTCCTTCCTCACCGCTTTCCGTTCCTATTCTTACACCGTCGTAAGCTACGGCGGGCGTCGACTAGTAAAAAGTATTACACATAGGAAGTAGAACTGTTAAGTTTAAATACACAATGGGAAGTCTGAAAATCAAAAGTACACCTCCTGAGAAGGACTAAGGAGTTGTGGTGGACTTGTCACTTTCTATGTCAAGAGTGTACAGAAGTGATCAGGACGACTAATAGGATGTTCGGTTAAATGACAAGATGAGAGGAGGTTTTGTGTAAATTATGTTATTGGCCTCAAACCTAGGGAAACCTGGGCCAGGTACAAGCCACTGTTGCTACAGGGTGTAACCATATGGTGTCACCAGGACAAAAGAAGCAGGCAGCAGACGCCTGTCTTTACACACACATGAACTTTAATGACATCCCATTAATATGGAGTTGGTCTACCCTTTGTGGCTATAACAGCTTGAGCTCTTCTGGGAAGGATTTCTACAAGGTGTAGTAGTGTGTTTATGGGAATTTTGGACCATTCTTCCAGGAGAGCATTTGTGAGGTCAGGCACTGATGTTGGATGAGAAGGTCTGGCTCACTCTCAGTCCATGCTCTAATTCATCCCAAAGGTGTTCTGTCAGGTTGAGGTCAGGGCTCTGTGCAGGCCAGTCAAGTTCCTCCACACCAAACTCGCTCATCCATTTCTTTGCAGACCTTGCTTTGTGCACTGGTGAGCAGTCATGTTGCCATCTCCAAATAGTTCCCACAAAGTTGAAAGCATGAAATTGTTCAAAATGGCTTTGTATGCTGAAGCATTAAGAGTTCCTTTCACTGGAACTAAGGGGCTAAGCCCAACCCCTGAAAAATAACCCCACACCATAATCCCCCCTCCACCACACTTTACACTTGGCACAATGCAGTCAGGCGAGTACCGTTCTCCTAACAACCACCAAACCGACTCGTCCATCGGATTATGAGATTTATCACTCCAGAGGACACGTCTCCCCTGCTCCTGAGTCCAATGGCGGTGGGCTTTACACCACTGCATCTGATGCTTTTCATTGCACTTGGTGATGTCAGGATTGGATGCAGCTGCTCGGCCATGGAAACCCATTCCCTGAAGCTCTCTACGCTGCACTGTTCTTGAGCTTTTGGAGTTCTGTAGCTATTGACTCTGCAGAAAGTTGGCAACTTCTGCACACTGTGCCCCTCAGCATGCGCTGTCCCCGCTCTGTGATTTTATGTGGCCTACCACTTTGTGGCTGAGTTGCTGTTGCTCCCAATTGCTTACACTTTGTTATGATACCACTAACAGTTGACCGTGGAATATTTAGCAGCGAGGAAATTTCATGAAAGGACTTATTGCACAGGTGGCATCCTATCACGGTACCATGCTTGAATTCACAGAGCACCTGAGAGCAGCCCATTCTTTCATTCTGCATGCCTAGGTGCTCAAGTTTATACACCTGTGGCCATGGAAGTGACTGGAACACCTGAATTCAATGATTTGGAGGGGGGTCCCAATACTTTTGACAATATAGTGTATATAAATGCTTCAATCTCTGCTTAGGTCAACATGACGATCAGTTTAGCGATGCTACATGCCAATTTCCTCTGTGGAACAATAGTCTAAACACATTTACTTTGATTCAACAATAGTATTGTTATCAGTTATCAAGAAGTGCCTGATTAGAAACCAGTGTCCCTAGAATTACATTACATTTTCAAAGGAAGGAAATACAAACATTTTCAATGGAAACAGGCAGTTCTGTTATCACAAAACTGTACAGTATGACGATGAGATACCAATCAAAGAAGTCTGATCTTTAAAGCAGGTGGCCCTTTTGTGAGTGTCCTGTAGTTAGCTACCAATAATATCCTGTAACACGATTACTCAGGAAAACTGCCTTTTTATTTATCCAAGTCTCACAGAAAGGCGGCCAATTGTCCCTTCGTCTATTAGCTTTTCTATTTATTAATGTTTTGTTTTTTTTTTCAAAATGAAACACACAGAAATGTCCTCTTTTTTTAAAACACCAATTTCTAGCCTGTTACAATTACATAATGTACTACTGAGGCCTCGCCTTGACCCTTTTTGGTCGAGAGCTGAAAAAAAGGCATAGCAGCGCTAGAGAAAGTCCAAAGTGGAGCAACTCGGCTAATTAGGACTGAGAGGTCTGAGCTACCAGAAGAGACTGGAGGAGATGAACCTTTTCAGTTTAAGCAAAAAGGAACCTGAATAAGGTGTTTACAATTAAGGAAGGGATTAGGAAAAGGGGTTCCCTGCTGTTAATTTATAATAAAGTCTTCAACAACAATATCGGATATACTTGAAAACTTGTTAAAACTAGAGTTTGCTCAAATGTTGCAAAGTTTTTATTCACACAAAGAACCACAGATACATAATAATAAATGATTAATGATCAAGTACAATGGTGGAGAGCAAGACTTTAAGGGCCTTCAAAAATTGGACACTCAATACAAAAAGGATGGACAAGCTTGTTGGGCTGAACGGCCTGTTCTCCTCATTCTTGTACTGTACAGATAGAGGTGGAGGACATAATAAAAGAAATGCCTAACTGATGGTTCACCAACAAAAGCGCGATAGACATATGCACCCCGACAAATGAGCGCCGACAAACCTGCTAACTGGTTTTCGACAAATGCGAGCTGACAAAATCGCGAAAGAGGCCAAGAGAGTGGGACGCCCTTACTGCAATTCTTCCTACATATGCAGGGCGTGATCTTAAGGACTATCTGCGTGCCGTGCTGATGGCATGCCGCGTCTCATAATATTGACTTCTAAAATAAACATTATTATATATGCTTTAAACTAGTAATTCATATTTAATGAAACTTATGCGATTTTGTCGGCACGATTTTGACGGCACGTTTTAATCGCCGCTATTTTGTCGACGCGCATATGTCTATCGCACAAATGTCGGGTCACACTAACATATATAGTATATACTAAGAACAGTCTCAACTGAGACTTTTCAGGTAAGGAAGACAGACATTTCACTGATCGAGATGATGTGTTATGTGTAGATTAGCATATGCAAGGAAGAAGTTCACTGTATTGTGTGCACATGGAAAAAATGACCCTATGAACCCAAGTCCTTCTTGAACTGTTGTCCTATGTGTCACAGTTTATGTCCTCACAATGACAGGCATAGCTGAAAACTGAGGGCCTCCAGATCAGAAGTTAACCCTAATCAGCTGATCAATAACAACAACATTTATTTCTATAGCACGTTTTCATACAAATGATGAAGTTCAAAGTGCTTTACAAGATGAAGAAAGAAAAAATATAAAAATTAGACAATACTAATTAACAAAGAATAAAGTAAGGTCCAATGTATATATAACCTACAGCTCCATTCTCATCTCCCATTACATCCTGAGCAGTTTGTAGTGGGATATGAAGACGAAAAGCCTCCAAATCTTAGAAGGATGAAGGATGTGGGAATAAACTTTGAATTCAGTGTTCTAGAACTTCTCTTAAAGGTTCAATGATATTTAGTTCTGGTGACTGGAAAGGCTTTGGACACCATTTGTGCTCATTCTGGTGCTCGTAAAAAAACTGAATTAGTCGAGCTTTGTGTGTGGGATAATTATCATTCTGGGTGACATCTTGAGGGGACAGTGTTTGCACCTGGCCTCATATTCTAAGACTATCAGACCTAATGACTCCCATGACATGGCTGCCTTAATCAATACAAATCCCACCACATTTACCAGTTGGCAACAGACATTGGGTTGATGGCTTTCTCCAAGCATCAACTCCTTCTATTGCAAGGAAAATTGTGGAAGACAGTTTATCCATTGATCCATGGATACACCAGGTTATGTGTCTTTGTGAGTTGGCCTTGGACAGAAGTGACTCCCGAATAGCTTTATGAAGGTTTTTTTGAGATGCTAATTCAAGTCTGTGCTCCTTTCTGAGGCTCTACGTTTGTGGGGTCTGACAGCTGTCCTGTTAAGTGTCTGTCAGTGCTGGTGACCTTCGAATTGCCAACCCATGTTTCTCTTTGTCGTTCTCTCCATGTTTGCCTTTATTATTTTTGAGGCCGTTGCCCTTGATGCACCTGAAATTCAGGTGGCTCCTCTGCTAGATGACTCCTCTTGCCTTGAAAACCCTCATATCCAATCGCTAATTGTCAGAACCCTTTATAGCTGACACATACTGATAATTGACAGTCGGCCTAAGAGGACTCACCTTTGGAAATGGGGCTTTCAAAGACTCCGCTTTTCTTTCATGTGGGATTTTCATTATTTTGCCCACCCTTGTGCAGAGTACAGCAGCATAGCAACATTAAAGTTAGGGTCACACAATGGGCCACAGATGGGAACTGAACTGGAAAGCTAGGAGTGTAGACTTCACCATTATGTCACACTGCTTACAATGAGCCCTATGGTGCCTTAACTTGATGAACACCACCAAAAGATTGCTGCTTAGACTACAGGACAATAATAAAACATTTGGAAACTTATTTCAATTCCAGTTAAAAGAAGGTCAGAGCCAATCCTGAAACCATTGGGTGCAAGACAATAACCAACTGATAATAAGGGCAAGTAAGGGTCAGAGATGGTTGCCAGAGGGAGCGAAGGATTTGTTTGTTGGTTGGTCTTTGTGAGGCCACAGATTGTCCCTACTGGTGTGGCAGAGAGACTGTGCTGGTAAAGAGAGGCCTTAATGGCTATCAGGTAAAATCTGATGCTTCCAAGTGATTGGCATCACCAGGGCCATTCATGCACACCCTTGCGGCCAATTTGGCATCCATCATGAATCTAAGATGCAGCACCACACAGATATGGGGAGAACATGCAAACTCTGCACAGACAGCAGCCGGATAGTGAATCTGTGAAGTAGCGGGGCTGACTACTCTGGCCCCTTATGATACTTTGGTTTTAGTTTTTGCAATGCAGATAAAATGCGAGTTAAGTGGCCCATTCAGCGTTGCAGATAGTCATGTGAGAGACCCGATGGCAATGTTTCTCAACCGGTGGGTCGAGGGCTGCTGCTGATGGACTGCAAGTTGCTGTCGGTTGTAATGGTAGTAGGTTGAGGTGATTTGAGAAGATCGATCCCCACCCTCCTTGCTCTGGCAATTGTCCTCAAGTTTACCAAGTCCCCAAGTTTACCAAGTGGGACCCCCCTCCTTGTTCAGGTGCTGCTCCTGCCTTGAGGACTCTGAGAGGCTTCATCTGCTCCATGGGTGAAGAAAATGGATGGATGGAACACAACTGGTCTTCAATTGAATGCTAGTGTATGACCAGTAATTTGGTTCCACCTCAAGCACTGACGCTACTTGACAGGTGCACCTAATAAACTGCCATCTTATTTTCTATACATTTTTCTTGTAGACAACTTGTGACCAAATAATGGCAGTACTCGGAAGTGGAGGTCCAGTGCTCAGGAAAACTGACATGAGACCACTGGCACAGTGCAAATGATTAGGTGTGCATGTCCGTTATACTCGTCCCTGCCACTGGTGGCTTCTCATTTTGTTTTCCACATAAAGTTAATACTTTGGCGGGATTAGAGCAGAAGGAGCTCATGATGACTACCCAGATTGTGCTGCACATCTGAATGTCTCAGCGATGTGTTTGTTAGCTAAGCTCATCTCATGACATTTGTTGGCTCTGCAGTAATGTCGGTGATGAGATGAGTAAGAAAGATATGAAGTTCTCAGAGAAACAACACCACTGAAGGACAGGTGGATCGGAAAGCAAAGTATCACAGCTTCTATGTCAATGCAAGGGTCTAACTACTGTGGGCCACCTGGGCAAAAGAAACTCCATTTGTGATGGCATCAGTTCATCCTGGCACCAGGTCGCCTTCAATAGCGAATCCTGTCTCTTGTTAAAAGTGAGGACTACCAGATTTCAAACATGGCGCACAACAGCACAATCCCCCCAGCAGTCTCAGTTGACACCAACTGTATGAAGGCCTCATCTTAGGCACAGCTTGACAAAGAGACCCCGTCACTAAACAGGATGCTGCCTGACTAAATATGGCTGCCATCTGCCAGGAATGCCAGCCTATGGCAGAATACACATGAGGTGTCATGTGTAAAAAAGAACAGGAGAAATGCTCAAGAAGAGTTGGGTTACCAATGGGTGACTGTTGTGGTGTGAAATTTTGTATATAAGTTGATAAATACTTTGTATGTCTTTATTTGTAACTTAGACAAAGCAATGCAATATTAGTGTTTTATCACTGACTAGCAAAAAACCAGCGCTTTGCAGCGGAAAAGTGTGTTAAAGAAGTTATGAAAAAGAAAAGGAAACATTTTAAAAATAACTTAACATGATTGTCAATGTAATTGTTTTGGTACTGTTATGAGTGTTGCTGTCATCAAGGATTTGATTATCATTATTTCTTTCAATCAGGTTTGTATTTGGAGGATGTGCTGTGTTCAAGTTACATTCCGTGTTTGTCTAGTCTATCCCTGACCATCTCATCTTCGTTGTCAACCGTTGTAAAGATAACAGGTTTCATTCATCGAAGTGATCGTGTCTATGAACGTAATTTAAACTTAAGCTTTACACCTTGCTTTCCTATTGATGTGTATACAAAGGCTTGTTCTGCTTCAGAGGGTTGTTCCTTTCCTACTGCATCAATAAGCAGCTCGTCTTCCTCTTTATCTGAGACATCACACACTGCATGCACGGGTTTACCTTTCCCAGTCCTGCAAAGTCAGTTCACATGAGCCGCTCGGAGTATATGCATCGAAGGTTCTCAGCTGTTCTTGTGTTATCTCGTGCGATCGTGCTTTCCTATTCGTTTGCATAAGCACAGTCCTTCACCAGCAATTTTAACTCCGTTACAGCAATTTTAACTCCATTACAAAGTAATCAAAAGTCTCGTTTATACCCTGCATCTTCTCATTAAACTTGTATTTCGCGAATATCGTATTCATCGTAGGCATGACAAACGCCAGCGGCAGTCTGTCTATGAATTTAATTTAAACTTAAGGTTTACACCGTGCTTTGTTTCCGCAATAGCTGCACTTATGAATATGCTTGTTTGCGTCACTCGCTTCATATTTTTTTGCTGCCTTCTCAATTGTGTAATGTGTTTTTTGTTCAGCGCTCTTTGGAACTCTTGCTTGTTCTCTGCGTACTGCGTTCACAGTCAGTTCACGTCAGCCACTCGGAGTACGTTCATGGAAGGTTCTCAGCTGTGCTTGTGCTATCTCGTGCGATCTTCCGATGTCCACGGCTTTATTTAATGTTAGCTAAGACCCGGCATTTAAAAGTTTCTCTCACACTTTCGCTGAGTTTGTGCCAAACACTAGTCTGTCCCTGGCCATCTCATCTTCGTTTGCATAAGCACAGTCTTTCACCCGTGAATATTCAGCAGCAGCGTGTCTATTGGATTGCTGCTGACGGACAGCCTTATATGGGCAGGCATTCAATTACGTGGGAGGCGTGACGATGAGGGACGCAACTCCACCTCACATGGCGACCAAGCTGCAGGCTATGGCCGTATAGATGAACGTAAGTAGGTTCCAGTTATGACCGTTACGCGTAGAATTTCAAAATGAAACCTGCCTAACTTTTTTAAGTAAGCTGTAAGGAATGAGCCTGCCAGATATCAGCCTTCTACCTACACGGGAAGTTGGAGAATTAGTGATGAGTCAGTGAGTCAGTCAGTCAGTCAGTCAGTCAGTCAGTGAGGGCTTTGCCTTTTATTAGTATAGATCATTGAGACGAAAACTTGACCAATGTCTGAAAATCAAAATAGTAAGACTGCAACTGGCAGTCTGGTCTGTCTTGTAACTGTGAAATGATACACTCAATGACAAAAACAAACAATTTTATTGTATACAAATTGGCTTAATAATTTCTGAAAACATTTCACTCATTCCTCTCTCAATCTCTCTCTCACACACACACACACAATGCGGTTACTTAAATGTAAACAGGATAGGATCTAAAATCCTTGAAACAGAACTGTCTTACATAGCTTTTCCGTGTATTGCCACTTTGTAATTTGAGAGTTGTGAGAGATGGCCAGCAGCTTATCCCGGTCAATACATCCAGGCCGCTAGATGGAGTCCTCTCTGCAGCATGGCAGTGCCCCGGGTACCCGCAGGGCATCATGGGAGATGGAGTGCGACTCCACGTCCCTGCTGGGTGCCATGGGTGCCATTGGAGGAAGCTGCAGGAAGACACAGGGATTTTTATTTTTCCCTATAGCCCGGAAGTACTTCCAAGTCACGGGGATGGAAGAACTGAAGTACTTCCGGGCTGAAGAAAAATAAGAGTTTTCATCTGATCTGGAAGTGCTATGGAATCACAGGGACAGAAGGACAGAAGCACTTCCAGGTCGAGGACTATTTAAAGGACTGTGGGAAACCCAGCAAGCTGAGCCGGAGTTGGGTGGAAGTGCGACAGAGCTGCTGGGTAGAGAGGAGGATTTATTGTATGATTGTTGATTATTAATTATTATTGTGTATTGTGGAGGTGCCTTGTGCACATTTAAGAAATTAAAATTATTTCTGGGACTTTAACCTGGTGTCTGGACGTGTTGTCTGCGGGTTTGGAGGACCGACAGCGCCCTCTACTGTCACAGAGTATTCAGTCTGGCAATATGGTGCAGCCTTAGTTTGTGGAAGATAGAAAGAACTAAAGATATGAGCATAAAATGATGGGTGTCAATTTCCAACTGTGTTTCCTCAATGTGCTCCTTGAGAAAAAATGCATCATCTGAACCAATCTCAGCCAGAACAAACTGAGTGAACAAAGATACACTGACAGCTTGCCCTAATGTCGACTGTCAGATAACATGCTCAGCTACTTTGACCACCTTGACTGTACCCTCAGAAGGAATCATCAAACCTCCTTTGTTTTTTTAATGTGAGCAAGTGGTAGCTTTGATCATATGATGCTGGTACAGCATCTTTAACCAAACTAGCACAGCACACATCACAGGACAGCATTCTCAAAATCCTGCCTAAAGGCTACCTCCCATTACTTCCTGGGGTAGATTTCTTTGGGAAACCTTCAGAGTTTGAGAAATGTTAACAGCTAAAAACAATCTACATAGTTAGTGACTAAATACGTTTAGCCAAAACATTGTTCGGAGGCTCACTTGAGCACATAAATGCATAGTTTTGCTAGCTTAGCCTGGCTTAGCTAAAGTTAAGATTATAAAACAGGATTTTCTAATGGCCAAATATAACCAAAACAATTGTTCAGCTTTACCTATGAAATTTAATCCCCCAATTTGTACAATCCCAAGCAGCACATGCATGAGGCAACTTTATCCATTACTTCACTCCACAGCAGTGCCACTCGCAATATGGCGTGGTGATGTTGATGTACGATGCTCCTGGTCATGTGGTGTATAGTAATTTTATGTCTATACCAGCAACCACTCCTGGAGCCAGTGTCGGGAGGAGGGAGACAAAGTTGCCAAGGAGGAGTGGAGGACTGTGCTTGTGACTGTACTGTAGATTGTGGGACTGTGTTGTGGCTGAGGGACACAGGGGAAGACGTGGGCCCCCAGCTGAAGAAAGAAAATAAATTCTTTTTGGTTTATTTTAACGTGCCTCCATTGTCAGTCTGTGTCGGGTGGGGCGCATATATAGCACCTTATTACAATACATTATTCTTTGTTATTTAGCATTGCCTAATCTAATTTTTATTTTTTATAAACTTTTCTTTCTTCATCTTGAAAAGCACTTTGAGTTACATCATTTATATGAAAACGTGCTGTTGTTACAATAATGAATATTTAAAAAGCAAAACATAATTCCAGGATAAATATATGGCAACATTTTGTGGTGAACTGCAATATATTACAAAATTTAATGTATTGTAATTTTTGTTTATTACAATACATTTTGAAAAATATATTTTTGTATTTCTCAATATTTTTAAAAATTACAATAATAATAAGAATCATTTTACAAAATATACTGCTCAAAACAATAAAGGGAACACTTAATCATCGTCGTCCAACGGCGAGTCAATGAAGCTTCAGGGATATTCGGCTGTAAAGTTGCACCTTCTTTGGTGCAAATGAAAATGACAACAGGTGACCTAAGGCCTCATCACGAAGTATAAAACCTACACTTGGTGTAAAGTCCACGCACTTTTCCACGGTACCTCATACCTTGTCGTACATAAGTTCTTCGCTTAGTTTTGCAGACTGGCAGCACCCAGCGTCAAAGCAGTGCTACTGTTCCTATGTGGTTACTCCTTATTTTCCTGATGCGGCTTTATAAATACACTGAAACTAACCACATATTGTTTATTAGTGTAATGCATCTGATTGTCATTAACTTGTAACAATATAATGGTCCAGGGAATAGCCAAAGTATTCCAAATACCATAACTGCTTTAGCATTGTTACTCTCACTGCACCTTCTTCTTCTTCTTCTTCTTCTTCTTTTTCAGCTCCTCCCTTTAGGAGTTGCCACAGTGGATCATCTTTTTCCATATTCCATATTACATGCACCACTCGGAGTATTTATATCACTGTATCTGAGTGTGAATCACAGCAGCAGCTGATCGGAAAGAGAATTATCGGTATACAGCATCAAGCACACACTACCTCAGCCTCGGCAAAACGTTTCAAAGCCTACCTATATGGACCTCGCGGTTCAGAAACAGTTTCATCCCAAGACCTATAAACGCACTCAAGCAATTGCTCCTTGTAGAACTGTTTGTACTTATAAGTACAATTACCTCACTGTAAACTTGCACTACAGTTATAATGTTGCACAACCTGAGCCACTGTGCATAAGATACCATATTGACATTGGCGGGCGAAGGAGGAAGCGATTCTTTCTCTGCCCAGGGCCACCACAAGCCTAGAGCCGCCCCTGAGTACTGCTGCAATAAATAATTTCTTTGAAGGTCGGGCACAATCACTGCGCCATGAAACCCAGATTTAATAACGTGCTTTAATTCCTATCATCATGAAAATGATATCACGTATACATCTCAGTATTTTAGTCATTCACAGAGCTGTAATATCACAAATGTAATGGATTCTGTGTCAAGTTGGAGGAAGAGAGCCGGTTTAAGAAGCAAGTAGTGATTCACACACATAGGCACATAGAAGATCACATACAAAACAAAGCATTTAACATGCTACTTTAATTACGATATGATTTGAGAAACCGGTTAATTAAACGATTTTAAGTGACGTTTACGATGTTCTACTTTAATGAAAAAATAAACTACACGATTAAAGTTGAAATTTCAAGATTGAAGTTGACATTTCGTGCTTTTCCCCACTGTGTGCCTTTTTTTTCTCTGTACCCTAAAAAGCTTTCATATGACACTCAGACGGTGGGCTACGACTCGCCTTTTCACGGCGACTTTGATATCTGAGCTTTCAAGTTTATCCAACACGCTATGTCACTCGATCAACTTCCTTTTGTTGATTATACCACTGTTTATTTGAACAAATAGTATGTTTTTCCTTTGCCTCCGCTTTGTATTCGCTGAAATTCTTATATTTTCCCCCTGGCTTTTCCCATTGTCTTTTCACAGAAGGCTGAGCTTAAAGGCGATTTATATTGATTTGCATATTCAAAGAGGCGTAATTCTGGGAGGAGTTGGGGCGGGGCATAAGGCGCATGCACGAGCGTTACTTTTCACGCTGACCGGGATTTATATAGCGGAAGAACGTGGAAGTTGGAGTATGCACAGATTCCTGCATCTGGATTTTTCTGTGTGTAAGCACATTTCGGCTTTTGTGCGTACGTCATGTTATAGTGCGAATTCTACGCACGGCGTTATGCATGAGGCCCCAGGAGCGGCAACAGCAAGACATCCTCCAGAAAGGGAATGGTGTTCCACAGGCAGTTGCTCACCCCTTAGCCTTCCTGACTGATTGTTGTCTAGTTTTGTGTTTCTCAAGTGCAGCCGATTCAGAGCACGCAGGTTGGTCAGGCTCCTCCAGGATGGCACAGTCCATACCTGCCATCAAAAGAAGGTCTCAAGAACATGGAGGAGACACCGGGAGATGAACTGTTACAGGAGGAGAGCTGGACAGGGTCGTAGAAAGGCATCAAGGCACCAGCATATCTGCTCCGTTGTGCTAAGAGGTAGAGGAGGTTCACTCCCAGAGTCCCCCAACATGAATTCTAGCTGGGTACAAGTGTGCATGTTTCTCAGTAAACTATCAGAAACAGACTCCATGAGGGTGGCATGAGGGTCCAACATCTTCAAGTGGAACCTGTGCTCACAGCCCATTACCATGCACCTCGATTGGCCTTCACTATATTTAAAATACATCTCTGTTACAATATGAAATTGCTTCTCCAGATTCACAAATATTGCAGAAACTCGCAGATCACATGTAAGCCAACAATATATAAACAATGTTAGGGTTATTTAATATTTGTTAGTGTAAATGAATACCATACCTTTAATATTAAGAAATTTCTTTGTTTGGTAAGATAAAAAAAGAACTGCAAGATCTATGCCATCTACCTTCTGCCTACATCGCTTCCTTCATTATTCTGCAGATTAGACATCTCCTGCCAGCCACCTACCCCTCTCTCTTGTCTACTAGAAACCCATGTAGAGCTCGAGTCATCCTCATCGTCTCTCTTTCTTCTTGAATTTGCGTTCTCATGCTCACTTTTTGATTTCTTTTCTCCCAACTTATTTTACTCTTCTCTTACCTGCACCTTTCTGTTAATCGACGCGGCCAAGCCCAGCTGACACTGATAATCAACAATCAACACATTAAGGTGAGTGCGCAGGATAAGTAAAATTTAAAAATAAATAAATAAATAAGCAAACAAACAGAAAAATAAGCAAAAAATTAAAGGAATTAATAAATCAAATCACAAAAATATCCCACACCCCACCATAGTGTGATTTTGTGAATTTTCACATGGGTCTTCTGCCCCTAACCATCATGATTATAAAGGGGTGACCTCTATATTGAAAGAAATGTCCACATATTTTTTATTTTTATTAAAATATATTTCATTTTTGTATGGGACAGCTTACTGGCTGCATTACACCCAAACCCTATACACCTTTAAATGAATCCCCAAAAGGGGTATAAAAACCCCTCATTTTTGAGGAATGTCAGCTACAGTTTATGCCACACTCTCTGTAGATCTCTGGCACGGTAGCTGGGCAGGGTATGGCTGGAAGTGCCACAAGACCAGCACCTCCATGACAGCCCATACGTCACAGTGACACCAGCCATTGGTGGTACAACTTAGCCTACTGTTCTTATTCATGTGTCATTGCCTGATCTGTAATTGGGCCACTGATTCTAGATGTCACAGAGTGTATTTGACAGCATTCTGAATTGCTTTTCAAAGCAGGGAACAATTTTGCTATTCAAAGCAATTAAAGAAGGCAGGAAGACAAAATAAGTAATAAATGCAGAAGGAATAAATAAGCAACAAGATCAATAATATAGGCTGGCAAGAATACAGCTAGGTGAGGATAATGAAGCGCAATGTTGCAGAGCCATTTTTATGTGACTGTCAAAGGATGAATGCTCAGCCTGGATTTGAACTGGCAGACTAAATGCCATTTGGCACTGGGGAAGTGTGGCACATATTTGGGTCAGCCAGTGCTGTGTCCACTCAAGCAGCCGTTCATCCACAGAGCCACTTTGCTATTTCAAGGTGTACCAACACAACATTCTGGTGCTAATGGCAGTGGGTTAGATGCACACAGTCTTCTCCCACATGCCCTACTGCAGGCTCTGTGGCATCACAAACAGACAGACAGAAGTGGGTTTATATTTAGTGCATGAAGGGACCACCTTCCTGCCTCTAATGAGGTAAGCAATACCACCCCTGGACTAGAAGGGGTGCTGATGCTAACATTATCTTCTCCTTCCTCCTCGACAGCCTGGAAAAAAACAACCAAGAAGGATGACTGACCCCACCCCTCTGCCCCTAAGAAAACCCCACCCTTCTGGGCTCCACCATATAAAGCTTGCCCGTTCCCGGAATTTGCTGTTAGATACTACACTGACTACAGCAGAGGACAGATCTCCTGCTAGCCATTGCTATGTTTGTCACTAAGAAAACGTATTTTATTCTGAGCCGTTATCTGCTATCTTTTGTGTTTATACTTTATTAAATGGGTGGTACCCTAACCTTTGTTTGGTTCTCCAACTTATCTGCCTGCCCGATAACCTCTTACAAGAGAAAACAAAGGGAAAAATAAAAGAAAACAAATAACATAAGATTCAACCTTACCAATTTCACTTCTAAATAATGATGTTAAAATACTCTCCAAAGTCCTAGCCAGAATGATTAAGAAATTGCTTCCTTCGGTAATATCACAAGACAAAACTGTATTTATTAAAGGTAGACAATTAGCTTCCAATCTTTGACGCCTGTTTAATGTAATATATTCACCAACAAAGTCTAATACCTCGGAGATATTATTATCGCTGGATGCAGAAAAAGCATTTGACATGGTTGAATGGAACTACCTTTTCACTACATTGGAGAAATTGGGGTTTGGCCCAAACATTTGTGCATGAATCAAACTACTGTATACCAATCCAGAAGCTTCAGTTTGTATTAACAACATCAATTCAGACTACTTCAAACTAGAATGGGGTACTAGACAAAGGATGCCCCATGTCACCACTACTTTTTGCAATAACCATTGAGCCACTGGCAGTTCACTGTCAAAATGGTTCGGAGATAAAGGGATTATCAGAGAAGGACTGGAACATAAAATTTCTCTATATGAAGATGATATGGTACTGTATGTATCAGATCCACAAAATACTGTTCCTGCAGTCCTAACAGAATTTCAAAGGATTTCTGGTCTCAGAATTAGTTTGAATGAAAGTGTGCTCTTCCCAGTTAACTTTCCAGCACACAATATTGGATTGGACACCTTCCCTTTTACCATCGCAGATCAGTTTAAATATCTAGGGGTAAACATCACAAGTAAACATAAAGCTCATTATCAACAAAGATTTGCCATCTATATGGAAGGTTCAACCTCCACCAAAGAGAAAAAGAAGAGCAGAAAACCCCATCAGATGTTTAAGTTAATACAATTAATAGCATGAGAGAGTCAATCCCAGCCTGGCATGCTTATTTCAAAATGATATTAATGAGTTCTTGCCGTTTTTTTTTTTTTTTTAATGTTTTGGACTTATCCTCGGAGAGAGGATTTGATTTTACTAATTTGAGATAATAAAGAGCATCGCTTACTCAATGAGTTAGAGAAAGTGGGTTGAGATTCTTCCATAAGATAAGTCTGCATACTAGTAGTGAGATGTAGGACATTACAATCGACTTATCCTTATGTTCTTTAACGCCACCCGTGAGTGCACCACATAATCACCGTTAAAGGATTGGGAGTCACTGAAACACTGAGGCGAATTATGAAGCAAGTAAAGTTTTTGTCCAAACTGATGTTAGTTTGGTGAATTCCCAAAACATATGGCCTTAGTGATGCTGGAGGTACATGGCACCGCTCACAGATGGGTACATGTTGGACAATTTTATATGAGATAAATGTGATCAATGAGAGACATTTAGTTGAGTTATGGAATGCCTGCCACATACAGAGTGTACTGTGGTCTCTATAAAGTTCTCTAATGAAGTTTTCCTTCTGCAGGGACTTTTTTAAGGAACGTTTTAGAAACTCAGGAACTTTTATAGCTTTCCCACCACAGCAACTCAGGCCATTTTTAGTTCCTGGTACTTTTTGTTTAGCTCCTACTCCAACATACTAAATGTAGTTTTCGTTCATCCAGGAACTATCATAGGTGGGGCATGAGCAATGAATTATGCTGATTGGTTGACCACAAACACTGTCACCATCTTACAAATCTGTTAGTAGAGTGGACTTTGAAGAGTTTTAGGTGAAAATGGAGCACCACACTTCTCACCGCATCACCCTTCATAGCTGTACTATGCGTTGCATCAAAGTAATAATTTTGTACGTGAAGCCACAACGGCTTTGATGCAATAAGTGGGGTGGGGTGAGGCTCCTGAATGCAGCTGACTTTGCACCACATCACTCTTCCTTGCATATCACATATTTTACACAATGGTTATGATTCCTGTTGTGCTGTGGAAATACAACACACAAAAGTAGTCAGGGACCTTAAGTGGCCGGGGCCTACATCATACATGAACTCATTTATTTCTGAAAACAAGTGTCTTAATCTCCAGCGCTTTAAATATTGAGTAGGCTTAAGAGGGTGGAAAAAAGTGATTACCATTGTCCCAGACGCCTAGGCGGTCCCCAAGATGGACGATGCCTCCCCTGGGCCACGAGAGGGCAGCTGCCCGGGTCTGCTTGGGGGCCACGGTAATGGAGCTGGGACGCTCACCCCTATGGGAGGATATGGTCACCACCAGGGGGCGCTCGGACAGTTAGGGAATCCTGGATAGCAGCACTTCCGCCACACCAGGAAGTGCTGCCGGAAGTAATCCCAGGGGCACCCGGAGTGCTTGCAGGTGCTCTCCTGACACTTCTGCCACACCAGGAAGTGTCGTCAGGTGGAGCACCTGTGCCTCATCCGGGTCATGATAAAAGGGGCCGCCTCCATCCAGTAGATGAGCCGGAGTTGGGAGGAAGGAGACGGAGCTTGTGAGGAGGGGAGTGAAGGTAACAAGAAGAAGAAGAAGAGAAAGACAAAGACAAAGAGAAAGAAAGAGACTGGTTGGTGAAAGGCATTGTGGTGCTCAAAAGAAATAAAGGAGTGTGTTATGGACATTCTGCTGTCTGTCTCTCTGTCTGTCCGGGGGTATGCTTTCCACACCATGTATAGAAGCAACAAATAAGAACAACTTCTCTACCTTGAAGAGTGCCCTGCATTGATTCCATATTCTAGGTAACTGGTGGAGGACTGGGTTGCTTGTAAACTGATAATAGTTAGTACTGAATGGATCCAACAGCCAGGCTTACAATGAAGATTTACAACAGGATTTGTTTTCCATTGCAAGCCTGGCTGGTCTCAATGAATTGTTTTTTGCCAATTTCTAAGATTTTATTGCACATATTATTTGCTGTCCAGTGGTAGAATTTAAAGTTAGATAGTGCCATGCCACCTACTGCTTTAGATCATTAAAGAGACACCTTTGGAATGTGCGGCCATTTCACATTCCAGATGAATGATCTTATGATTGAGCCCAGTTACTTAAAGGATGTATCCAGGAATACTCTGAAATAGATTTAGCAACTTTGACAGGATGCTCTTTTAACAGTATTAATTCTCCCTGCTAAGGTAGATATAGAAGGTGGCCCATCTGTGAACATCTTGTTTGATTTTATCAATGGTACTTCCAAAATTATATTGGAAAAGATCTTTATATATACTTGTGATGGTTACACCCTGACATGTTTTTTTGTGAATACATGTCCAATCTAGCATGATGTACTAGAGTACTCTTTTATGCAAATTAATTTTGAATCCTGAGATCTTATGAAATTTTCCTAACATGGTCATGTTAGCTTTTCAGAAATCTCTGCTCACCTGGGATTTTCATGGACTCTGGACTTTAGAGTGGACAGAGATTTGTGTGCTGAACAAAACTGTGGGTGAAACACCTTGTTAAATAGAGGCCTGAGAAGAATGACCCGAGTTGTTTTTTGCCTGACCTATCAAATCTCAGTGTCAGTTACAAAATACAGATGGTGAGGTCAGGATTTGGTGCATACAGTATGCATCAACACGGCACCCTGTGTACAGGTACAGGTACTTATGGTGGTATAATGGTGGGATGAATGCCCCCATGGCACACTTTAGCCTGTTAATTCTTAGTTAGTGTCATTCGAATGCCACAATGTACCTAACTCTTACTCTGTGCATCTCTTTATGGTCACAGTCCCCCTGCTTAGCATATTTCTGGTCTATGCTTGGGCTTCAAATAACAAATTAACAACATCAGAGCAAGACTGGCTTCCCAAAGAGATGTCAGAAACTGCTGTATTTTGTAATTTTTGGAAATATGACTAACAGCTGAGACAACAGACGCTGTAATTTAGCTGGATGATTTTGTGTCTACCATATGGATCAGACTGAATCATGATGTAAGAACTGAAAAGGTGGCTTGTTTTTTGTGGTAATCAACATGTGTTGCACTGCTGTTTAAAATGATTTCTTTATTGTTTTTCTGATTTGTCATCTAAATCCCACCGCAAGCCCAAACTAGCATTGCACTGAGTGAACTATACTGACTCATTACACCGTAGAAAGTGAATATTTACATCTTGAAGGATTATTTATTTTACCCTGACACTTCTCCAAGGCAGGTTTAAGGAATATGTAATGCAAATTTCATCAGCATTTCAACTTCCCCACCATTTGTGTTGCCATAAAAGACAATTATTCACCACGGACAGTCAAACCGCCTCGTAATTCTCCCTCAGTCAGTGAGTGCAAGAGGCTTCTATGAAAGGTCATTCAGAGTAAAAACTCCAGGAGCAGCTGGACTCAGTAAACTGGGAAGCGTTTAGGAATTCCTCACCAGATCTGAACAGATCTCTCCAGCTTCATCATAAAATGTGTGGATGGCTGTGTGCCTGTATAAAACAATGCAGTAGGAAACCATGGATCAGCAGTGACATCCACAATTCCCTGAAAGCTGAAATGAAACCATCCAGGAATTGCAGACATGAGCTCCAGAATGCAAATAAAGTTTCTAAAAGATTTATGGGGTTAAGATGCACTCGTGATGCATGTAAACTTAGGCTGGGCTTAGCAATGCTTACAGATTACAAACTAAAGTCTCATCCGGTCACAAGGACATTGTCTCTCCCAGCTCAACTTAATCATTTCTACCCTTGTCCTGAACGTGACAATACAGTAATGTCTCTCCTACAAGACCGCTGGCAGCACCATCTGACTCTGTTTCTGTAAGTTAACATTTTTTAAGAGTCTCTGTCCATGAATAATCAGGTCTGAGTGGAATTTGAGGATACATTTTACCTGGAGTATTCTCCAACATCTTTAATGTCACTCACACCTATCATGATGAAGTACTCTGTCAGACTGGTGCTGGGACACATTAACTGGGATATCTCATATAAGCTTAGATATTATCACACCCTGTCCACATTTGTTGCCCATATTCATTGTGGCTCCTAACATCCTGCCACATTTGGAATTGTGGTACTGCCAGGCTATCATCCTTGGCTCTAGCGTCTTTTTGTTTATTATATTTTCCATTGTTCATTTTTTGTGATATAAATTATTGAATATGATTTTTTCTGTTTATGTATTATTATTATTCATTAGTCAATATTGTTCTGAGTATTTAGTATTATTGAGTTATGTCAATTTAGTATTTATTAGTTCTTAGTTTTGCATCACAAAGAGCACACAAACACATCAAGAAGGCTGGGGGCACCCCGTCCCCCCGTATATATTGTGTCCTGGCTGCAAAAGGTTAACATTTTGCACAGATCTTTAAAGATCAGAGTCCACAACTGAACGGATTCTTGACAGTAAAGATGGCGCCTTTATATTCCAGCACCGGAAGTGACGGTCATTGGAGGCGCTGGAACTGTAAGTGGCGTCATCGGCGGCGCCGGAACCTGGCACAATTTTCTGAGAATGTGCTGCAAAAGGTTGAGTAAGACAGTCAGTGCACCCTGCCGCCCCCCGGTCGGATGTGGAATTACCCTTATTCAGGCCCTTTAGCTGTCCCCTACTCGCACGTGTGTGACACTTGCATATTGAGCCAAAGAGGGCAGGCCCCTGGTCTTTATATTGAGCCGAGATGTTCATTTCATCACTTATGGGTCACTTGAATGGCCTGGTCTTATTAAAATTGTTTTAATGAGTTGCATTATTTTCAACCTCTCATCAAGATCAAGTATCATTTTAGGTATACTTATTTGGTTTATCACTAATTTGCTGTTATCATTGTTTCCGGTGATGTTATCATGCCACCATTGTTATGTTTTAGTCAGGGTCTCAACCCTAACTTAAATATAGTTTCATTTCTTGTGATCATTTTTGTTCTTCATTTATTACTAGCTGTACCCCACAGCTCCACCCGCGTAGTAGTGAAACAGGACAAACTTTAAAAATCAAAAAATTAAAAAAGTATAATAAAATGTATTGAGAATTTATATTAATAGCTTTCATGTCTGAGGGCTTCTTGATATACATTATTTTTGGTTTTTCTATCAGGGACGAGAATGTAGCTGTGATCTCTTTGCCAAAAATGTAAAAAAGTTGGCAAGGTATCTCAGGTCAAGCAGAAGGTAGGTATGCTCCAATGTCAGACGTTGTCACTGTATCCAATCATGTTCAGCTCTAATAGGAGAGTGTCCCCCATGTGGAGAGAAGAGCACGTGGCTGTGACATCTCTTCCAATGAGCAGCTACCATCTAAAACACACGTATCTCTGATCTCTCTCAAAAACGTCAAACGTTACTCTTTAACAATCCATCCCATCCATCCATTATCCAACCTGCTATATGCTAACTACAGGGTCACGGGGGTCTGCTGGGGCCAATCCCAGCCAACACAGGACGCAAGGCCGGAAACAAACTCCGGGCAGGGCGCCAGCCCACCGCAGGGAACACACACACACACACACACACACTAGGGACAATTTAGAATCACCAATGCACCTAACCTGCATATCTTTGGATTATGGGAGGAAACCGGAGTACCCAGAGGAAACCTATACAGACGGAGATAACATGCAAACTCAACGCAGGGAGGACCTGGGAAGCGAACCCAGGTCTCCTAACTGCGAGGCAGCAGCGCTACCCACTGTGCCACCATGCCGCCTTCTTTAACAATCTCTATATGATAAATGTCTGCTGAACAAACAGGTGTCGCTAGCTAAGCAGAGGCAAGGTGCACTCCAACATGTGGCGAAAGGTAGAGCAACTTGAACGGAGGCTGGCATGTGAGTCAGGAGGTGCCACCTCCCCCTCTCCTCGGCCCGCAGCCTCTGTCTCGGATTAGTGTGAATAAATCGCTCCTGCAAGTGAACTAGGATTGTTAGTGCAATGAGAGAAGTCGCAAAATCAACCAGAATGTTCAAGCAAATTCTAGAAAAAAACCTGTTAAGTAGTTCTCTCATTTGCTAGGTAAGCGGTTTGTTCTGTATATTTTTTTTTAACTTTATATATAACTCCCGCAGAGACAGCTCGGTGTCTTTTTTGCTCCGTATTCCTACCACCTATTGCCGGCTGCTGCCCACTGATACTCTCTTAACTGTAAGTTGACTCTCTGTTAGACAGTAAACCAAAGTCAAAGAAACACAAATGTCCCTTTGAAAACCCCGTTCTATACAGTATTCCAATGGGAGACAAACACATTCTTAACCGGCTTTTTGAAAGATCAGCTGCGGGTTTGCTCTTTTACCACGTAAAATGCTTCTCACGCAATGCTTAGAACATTTAAAAGACCAAGCCACCACCAGCCCAATCGCTCACTCTTCTGTCCCTTCTCCCCCAGATTGTGTCTGCTCCAGCCGCTGCTTCCGAGCCAGTGAACCTGCTCAATGAAGTAGACTTTGTGTTGTTTTAGGCTGAAGGGTGGAGGTACAGTGGGATGATCGACTTGTGCACTTGTGTGTCAAAGATAAACTATTGTTGAATAAAGTCTTCTGTCAAGTTCCTGCCAGTTCAGCAATAAAGTTAGTTTTTCTTTGGAAACCCAGTCCCATCTGACTTTACGACCCAAGCTTGACAGTGTGTTATGTTTTGAATATAGTTTTGTTTATTAACTATTTATGCATGTGTTTGTGTGTTATGTGCCCTGTTCCCATTACATAGAATTCCAAGGGGTGATGCCACAATGCCAACATTCAGCTGGCAGATCGCCCCACCAGCAGAGCCCCCAAATTGGCATTGAGTTTTGTAGCGGAAGCATCATCATAGTGAGTGCTTTTGTAGTTTGTAGATTTTCTGTTTTTTTATTCGTTGCTCTGTTTTTGAAGTTTTGAAATTTGGACTATCGACTTTTTAGGTTTGCTTCAGGTTGCCATTCAGGCAGATCCAGGTTTAGCTCATTTTATGTTTTTTATTGTTTCATGTTAACAGATATTTTTTTTTATAATAATTCTTCATTTTTTTTTATAGAGACAGAGATTTTCTTTTTCTTTATTAAGTTTTAGTTTATGATGATTATTAAGGATTATTTTGATTATGAGGTTCCCCTTTGCTTTGTGCCTTAGTAGGCCAAAGCCTGCTTCTAATGATGAG
Organism: Polypterus senegalus; assembly: GCF_016835505.1. NCBI lineage: Eukaryota > Metazoa > Chordata > Cladistia > Polypteriformes > Polypteridae > Polypterus > Polypterus senegalus. The sequence continues at coordinate 136,665,639 of NC_053163.1, read as the reverse complement.
CTAAAGTGGCCGTTAAATGCATGAGGATGGGCTTTATGTGTAGAAAGGAGTTGGCACACAAGCATGAGATTTACACAAGTGTCCTGGTTTGGGATTTAGAAAATCTGGTAACGCTAATCTGGATGAGATACTGGGACATTTTAGCTGTTAGCTAAACAAACAAGCATAATGGACTGAATGGTCTCCTCCTGAGCAGAGTCCCTTTTGGTATTTATTGGATTTGAACCAGCAACCTTCCGATTACCAGTGCAGATCCCCAGCCTCAGAGCTTGACCAGAGCTTCCTAGTCATGCACGAGAAAATTAAATGGTTAACTTAATATTATAGCAGAAACTCATGTTTGGAGCATACAACTGGGATACCTGACATGACACGTGGGATTTACAAGTTTTAAACAGACATTTGATATTCATTGCTGTTATACAGGGTTGGCCCCCGCTGAAGCCCATTTTATCAGAAACTTTACTGTCTTTGTTCTCCACGAAAACACGAAATTAAAAGTTTTTCGGCCATCACAATGAACAATGCAGGGTAAGTAACATAAAAAAAACCTTTTTTTTTGCAAGACAGACTAAAATGTGAGGAATCAACATTTGGTTATTATAGCTGTGGGACTCTCTACATGGCATTCTGTGACACACTAATATGGTGTCACGCATGTGTGTCACATGATCTCCTCACTTGCTCAATCGAGTTATGTAATAAGCCACCAACACGAGAGGGGCGCTGTTGCTAACATTCTCTCCATGCAGCACTGTGAAACCGCCTAGTGAGGGCGCTAAGCTCCGCCTCTTCCGGTTCACCAGTTACAAGAAACACAGCCGCCTGGAAAGAGGTGTCTTTTGCAACCAGAGAGACCCACTGGATGGCCCTTCTTTCTGATAAGCCCTAAACTTGTGGCCAGAGCTAAACCTATTTGTTAACATCGAACCTGAGGGCAAGAAACATAAATGAAAAGAGTCATTACTTTTAGTGGACAGGTCAGTTAATTAAATAGGATGACATGATTGGTGTCCTAACTTTTCTCATCTTAACTCATCTTTGGTCCACCAAAACTGTACCATTTTGAAAATGCCCTCCTAAGTGTTTAGATTTTGTGGCTGGGGGAAAATTGAACTTATACAAAAATAGTGATGCATGACTGCCAGGTGATCAGGCACCAACTTCAGTTTTGTTACCTGTGACCACATCTTTAACCATGTCATAATGTCTCTGCATCAGCTGACGTGTTCCGCTCCTTGAAACACTTGAATATGTTGCTGTCTCTACAGAAGCAGGACTCACAGATAAAGTTTTACTTGTCTTTAATTCTTTGAATCCCGCCCTCGCCAGCGCTTTGACAGTATAACCCTGGCCTCCACAAGTGATTTTCTTGAGGATCTACGAGGGATGTTGAAAAAGTTTCCACTTTTTTTTTTTTTTTTAAACTATTTATTAAGAAGTTCAAAAACAAATGACATCACTTTTCCACATAATCACCTTTGCTTGCGAGGCAATTTTACCAGCGTCATACCAACTTTTTAATGCCCAATTACTACTCCTCCCACCTTCACAGTTTCCAACAAAAATATAAAAGTGCGGAAACTTTTTGAATGTTTTGAATCAAAATGTTTTAATTTAAGCCGGTTTATTATATAATAACAATAATAATATGATGATGAGAGGCCACAATGATACAACAACAGAGCAAGCTTTATCACTTTTAGTTTCAGAGTTTTCATCATTTTCAATTGTCCATTGTAAAGACCTAACACCAAAACTGCACCTTTGAGTGATTCGCTTCAAAACAGATTTTAGTACCAGAAGCAATGAACTTCACATGACTTTCACCGTCTTCTGATCAATCACCCTGTGGGGCTCTTGTTCCTGTCCCCTCGAGTGCGGTGCCACCCACTCCGGGGACAGGGGCAGGTGTGGAGTTTGGCTGAGGTGGCACGCCTGTGACAACGTAATTGAGATGTCCCGAGGCAAGTGCAGGGAGAAAAGAAACCTCCTGTGGAGCGGAAGGGCAAAAGCTCTCTTTGCATACTCGTACTTCTCTGCACATACTAAGCATCTGTTTTTTTGAGTTGCTCCCATGATAAACTAAAACTTGTTGCCCTTCTGTTTTCTATTTGAAACTTATGAAACTAAAAAAAAAATCTGACCCATGGCTAAAAAAATGAATGTGGCGTAACTAGATAGCGCTATGTTACATGTGTGTAGTCTAATATGGTGAAGGCTGGTACTCTGGCCAGACAGGTTATGGTGACAGGCATGCCTTTCGAGAATAGGCCTCTATGGCTGCAGACTGCATGATTTAGAGAGTAGAGTAGAGTAGAGTGAGAGTAGAATAGATTAACCGATATGTGTAGGCCGTTATTTAGGCTGGCAGGATTACATCAATAGATTGGCGGGCCGTTATTCAGTATATACTGCTATGCACCTGGTTCAAAAATGGGCCTGCCGGGCTCAAAGGCTTAACCCTTAGAATCAGGTGTCCTTCACCAACAATCTCCATAAAGACGTCCACTTCACTTTTTCCTTGTTGTTTCAGCATTTCACTTTACCTCAAGTTTGTCCCATGCTTGCTCAACAAGGAAGATTTACACCTCGTTGGCATTTCAATATAACTGATAAACTTTTAGAACATGACATGAAAATGCTAGTAAAATGGAATTTCCAAATGTATCTGTGTTAGTTAAAAAGAATATTAAAACATATTTATTCAATTTCACTTTTAAGTACTTTTTCATCTTGTGTATTATTTTTAAATTCCTTTTTAAGCTGTGCAACAGTTTGTTAACATTTATTTGTTAAAAAAGTGCTACATAAAATTATTATTAGTATTATTTCTGCTATGAGACTACATTCTCAACCGCAGGTTGGCCATTTCTGGGAGCACTTTAGCCGTAGAGGAGAAGCTGTCCGCATTCCATGACTTTTAGCATTTAATTTCCTTAAATTATAGCTCTGCTGTGCCTTTATGTTTTAAGCTTGAACGGCTTACTTGGCTTTTCAATGAACAAACGTGTCCACTAATTAATTGTTCTCATGTACTGCATAATCAATGACCAGAACATTTTTCAGCTTTGTGACAGGACACGTTGCCTCAGGAGAAGCAGGCAGTGCTTTATTGTTCATCGCCGTTCCGCACTCCTCTTCTGACGGCGAGGACGGCCTTCAGTTTGCCAGCTGGGAGAAGCGCCCAACCTTGGCTTCCTCTGGGGGGCTTCCTTCACTAGCGATTCACTTTTATCTCCTCTTACAGAACCTTCTGCTTTTTCTTTCTTGCTGTTATTTTAACAATGAGGATGTCAATGGTGAAAATAATAATAAAAAAAGAATGTGCATCAGGAGCTCAAGCTGCAAAATATTAATGTGGTGCCCCTCAGGCATCTCATTTCCTTAGTCCTTTACTGGCGTACCATGTCTAAAAGACCTTGATTTCTGTATTTTGGATGCCAGAGGTGGAACTGGGAGGTGAGATGACTGAGGAGTACAAAGAGATACACAGGTGGAATAGAAAGATGACATGACTCCCAGCTGTTGTGGATGTGAGGGGCCTTGGACGTACAATGAACTGGAAAGTCGCTAGGAGATCCAGTGAATGAATTGAGTTGAGATTTAAGGGTTTGGTGGAGCTCCATGGCAGTACAGCATCTGTCGAGGGATTCAAGTGGTTAGACTGGGGGGTGAGATGGCCTGGGGAGTACAACTGGCTCAACGAAAGCATAAGGTAACTTTGGGATTCAAGGAGGCATGGCAGAACTGATATTGGCTTTGTTAGGTTTTTGTAATTGTCACTCGATTGCGTTTTGTTCTAAACTCTTCACTTGTGATGGTGAATCTCGTCACCTTGTCCTGAAACACTTGTTCTCAAGAAGTCTTCAGACTGATGTTTTCTGTATTATGTAGACATCTTTTGCAAGCTGCTTTGGACAAAAGTATCTGCTAAGCAAATAAATATAAACGCAAGTAGAAAGTCACTCTGAGATCCAGCAGGAGCCAACGGCCGAACTGAAATGAGAATCAAAGACGCGTTGGTCCACAATGGCAGAACTAGAACTGGAAAGATTTAAGGGCAGTCAATGACTGAGAAGGTAATAGTGCTCGGTGTTAGGATTCAGGCACAGTTGTTGCCCTGGCTAGTGTTTATTTGTTTATTCAATCCTTGTATTGTTTTCTAATTATAATTTAGTATATTGTTCTGTCTCTGCTTGCATTTTGTCTTTATGTGATATATTGTGTTTACTGATTATTTTGTATTCTCACATTACACTTTTAATTTTGGCAGTTGGGTCAGTTGTCTGACCTGTCTCCTCATGAAGTGACAAAGGAGGCGGGCCCACTGAATCATGCAGCTAAGTTAATGATGATCCAATTTGGAATTTAAAGGGATATACAGGGGCTTCAGCCTTACATTTAGGAGTTTTTATTTTTTGGATTCTCCCATTTTGACTCCTAGGCTTTTGGATTAAATGACTGTTTATTGGATTCCATGTATAGATTGCAATGCATCTGATAAAACCTATTTCTTCTCCTTTTTTAAAATCTTTAAAATAATATCTTCAAAGCAATACTCTGCCAAAAAATTCTGTTTTATATGTTATTTACCCCATGCAGTTTGTACTGACGAGGGAGAAAAAAATAAAATCTCATGTGTTCATGCAGAACAAACCCAACTATAACCATTGCTCTTGTTGTGAACTGGCAGTTCCAAAGCATGTAAATCCCCAAAAATTCCAAAAGCACTTCCATTAATGCCCAGACTCAAAAAAGGCCTTGTAAAATCTTAATAAAATAATTTTTTTTAATAAAGTGATATTTCAATTACACAGAAGCTCCAATAAGCACAAAGGCAAAATGGAGTTGCCACACAAGGCAACCCAAAGAAAACAAAGTCTCAGTACAGAGATCCAGAAATGTAGTCTAACACAGCGCAAGATGGTCACAATCTCAGGAATTCATAAAAGACCAGAAAATGACACAAAAACTAACCAACTTCCCAGAGTGCACACACAATGCGGCAGTTTCTGGGTGATTGACAATTGGCCACTTCTTGGAGGACCACCCACAAAACATCTGGAACATATTTGAGATATTAAAACATAAAAACAAATAAAATGAATATATACAACAGAGTCAAAAATGAACAAAGACAACAAAAAACATGAACTTGAACCCCAACCAGGAGACCTAACAGCTATACAAATACAAATAATGTGAAAAACATCCATGGAAAAAGGTAAAACAATTCCCACATAATCCACATGTCCCTCATCTGATCGTATGCTCAAAATGTGTAAAATACATGCAGATTTTGTTAAAGTTCTGCTAAACAGACATTTCCAGAGTTATCAGCAAATTACACATTAGCAGGAAAAACATTCCTATAATGCTATGCTTTTGAACGTAATTTCTGCCTCTCCCCCTTTTCATTGCTCAGGAGTCCTGTCTTCAGTTTTTTCCATGGACGTTTTTCACATTGTTCTAGCCATTGTACATCACTAGTCACCATTGGGTTTTAATATATCATAAACTTTTTTTCTCCTTTTCCATGAAAACATGAGATTAATTTTTTCTTGCCCATCACTACAAACAACATTGGGCAAGTAACATAAAAATATTATTGGGTGGGGTATTTCTTTAAATGTAAATAAAGTTTGTTTTTGTTGTCCTGAGACCAAAAGTTTTAGAATTTCCCCCACATATTTTCTGGATATTCTGAACTTTTGATATTTATAAAAGTCTTAACACTATTTTAGGGCCTGTGCAGCCAAGAAGCCTGCCATTCGAGTTTGGGGCTCGACTGTCTGGACAGAGGCCTATCCATTGAGCCCAGACATGTAAAGAGCGTTTGTTTGGACTTTTGTGTGGGTGGGAGGATGTATGTTTTTTTTTTCTTTTGAGGTTTGCTCCCCTTCATACAAAACATAATGCTTGCACACTTAACACTCAGAGCCAAAGCCCTGCTAATACATCAATCAATGCCATTGTTACATATCTTGAGTTGAAACCTGGTGTCAAAAAGGCTTATTTCAGCCTCCACAAGTACATTTTGACAAGGTTTTTAATCACATGGTATTGTAAAACAAAATGTAAAGGGTATTTTATGTAGACTTTTAATATATGTGATTATATTTATTTATTGCTTATATCCCAATGTCGCAAACACATTTAACAAAACAAAAATGTGATATCTCTGTCTTTGACAAAGCATATAAACAAATAAAACAAATACTCCAACATTCAATTCTAAACAATTAACAAAGTACATGAAGCCAACTGAATGTTGCACCATGTATACTTATTCTAACTTGTTTATTTTATATTGCGTCAAGACCTTCCAGAGTACTCCACCTTTCTAGTTTTTATTTTATTTTTTATTTAGTAATTTATTAGTTTTATGTTATTTCACACGTAGCACCACCAAAACATACCTTAAAACACAATTAGACTCCCTCTAGTGGCAGAGTCTTGCAATCACAATGGTGTCTCTCTGCTGTTAACCCTTTGGTATGTGTAGATTGAAGATGAAGGGCACAGATTTTTCCTGAATGTCCTTATCTAAGTCTCACTCCTACCTGTCTCAGGTTAGAGCATCCCTAAAGGCCTCCTTGTGGCTGGTGTGAAAAGGTGCAACTTGAGATAAATGAAAAAAGAAGTTATGGCGAGTGCTGTTGTAATTCTGATCTAGACTGTTTGTTATGCCTGATGGACTTGCCTTAAATATGGCATATCAGAGGGCTCCATTTTACAGCTGATCATCTCAGTTAAAGTAAAGGAAAATTAAGATGAGGATAGGATGTGTTGTTTCTGCAAATGAATTCTGGTGCAACACTGACTAGCTATAATGTAGCAGGGCAAGCATGCATGAATGAGCCGCTGGTTCATCAGCAGTAGATGAAGCTAACTTCCTGGTCAGCTAAACAAACCAAAAGTCTTCATTTTTGCAGATCTTAGGTTCAAGCAGTGTGATGTAGTGGTTAAGGCTCTTGACCGTAATCTACCAAGTTGTTGGTTCAAACTGCAGCACTAAGCGCTGTGCCATTCCCACAGGTGTCAGACTGGGAGCAAATTGAGATGGCTGGTTGCAGCTATGGAGCGGAAGTAAACCTTTCAGTAAATCCCAGACTTTTCTGCTGCTTCTGGAAGGGTCTTTGTAGGAGGTCTGATCACCTGACGAAGGGGATTTTTTAATAGAGGAGCCACAGACAAAGCAAAGTTAAAGAGTCTGGAGGACTTTTGGATAGACTGTAATGACAGGAAACTTGTATAATAGTAATAGTAATAATAATAATGATATAGAAAGGAAGAAAAAACAGAACAAGGGTTTTTATTTATGGTTATTTAAAAAAAAAAAAATCATTCAACTTCCTCAAACTTCATTAATTAATGACACTTGACACCTGAGTACCACCCACAAAGGAGAACTCTAGAAAGTCACTGAACACGTCATATGTAGCTAAGTAATGATTGATTATGCAAGTGTGGCCTGAGTGGTGCTAAATCCATTTATTTGTTAAATTATACAAAAGATGTTTTCTGCTTTTGTGACTGACAACTCATTCTTGGTGTTGTCGCTGTGCCCGTATGCTTCCTGGCAGCCTCTCAGATACGGAGAGAGTCATCTGAGCACAAGGGAGAAAATTCAGATTCCGTTAAGTGCATCTGCACTTCTGGTTTCATATATATACTTTATATATATACAGTGGTGCTTGAAAGATAGAATTTTCTATATTTCTGCATAAATATCATCAGATTTTCACTCGAGTCCTAAAAGTAGATAAAGAGAAACCAGTTAAACAAATGAGACAAAAGTATTATACTAGGTCATTTATTTATTAAGGAAAATGATTGAATATTACATATTTGTGAGTGGCAAAAGTATGTGAACCTTTGGTTTCAGTATCTGGTGTGACCTCCCTTTACAGCAATAACTGCAACTAAACGTTTCCGGTAACTTTTGATCATTCCTGCACACCGACTTGGAGGAATTTTTGCCCATTCCTCTGTATAGAACAGCTTCAACTCTGGTTTCCTCACATGAACTGCTCGCTTCAGGTCCTTCCACAACCTTTCGATTGGATTAAGGTCAGGACTTTGACTTGGCCAAACATTAACTTTATTCTTCTTTAGCCATTCTTTGGTAGAACGACTTGTGTGCTTAGGGTCGTTGTCTTGCTGCATGACCCACCTTCTCTTGAGACTCAGTTCATGGACAGATGTCCTGACATTTTCCTTTAGATAGATAGATAGATAGATAAATACTTTATTAATCACAAGGGGAAATTCACATAATCCAGCAGCAGTATACTGATACAAAGAAACAATATTAAATTAAATAGTAATAAAAATGAAAAAAAAATAAAATAAAATTAATGTTCGCATTTACTCCCCCGGGTGGAATTGAAGAGTCGCATAGTGTGGGGGAGGAACGATCTCCTCAGTCTGTCAGTGGAGCAGGACAGTGACAAAAGTCTGTCACTGAAGCTACTCCTCTGCCTGGAGATGACACTGTTCAGTGGATGCAGTGGATTCTTCATGATTGACAGGAGTTTGCTTAATGCCCGTCGCTTTGCCACAGATGTTAAACTGTCCAACTTTAATCCTACAATGGAGCCTGCCTTCTTAACAAATTTGTCCAGGCGTGAGGCGTCTTTCATTTTTATGCTGCCACCCCAGCACACCACCGCGTAGAAGAGGGCACTTGCCACAACCGTCTGGTAGAACATCTGCAGCATCTTACTGGAGATGTTGAAGGATGCCAACCTTTATTCTTTAGAATTCTCTGATATAATTCAGAATTCATTGTTCCATCAATGAAGGCAAACCGCCCTGGCCCAGATGCAGCAAACCAAACCATGCTACTACCAACACCATGTTTCACAGACAGGATAAGGTTCTTATGCTGGAATGCAGTGTTTTCCTTTCTCCAAACATAACGCTTTTCATTTAAACCAAAAAGTTCTATTTTGGTCTCATCCGTCCACAAATCATTCTTCCAATAGCCTTCTGGTTTGTCTACGTGATCTTTAGCAAACTGCAGACGAGCGGCAATGTTTTTTTTGGAGAGCAGTGGCTTTCTCCTTGCAACCCTGCCATGCACACCATTATTGTTCAGTATTCTCCTGATGGTGGACTCATGAACATGAACATTAGCCAATGTGAGAGAGGCCTTCAGTTGCTTAGAAGTTACCCTGGGGTCCTTTGTGACCTCGCCGACCATTACACACCTTGCTCTTGGAGTGATCTTTGTTGGTCGACCACTCCTGGGGAGGGTAACAATGGTCTTGAATTTCCTCCATTTGTACACAATCTGTCTGACTGTGGATTGGTGGAGTCCAAACTCTTTAGAGATGGTTTGGTAACCTTTTCCAGCCTAATGAGCATCAACAAGTCTTTTTGTGAGGTCCTCAGAAATCTCCTTTGTTTGTGCCATGATACACTTCCACAAACACGTGTTGTGAAGAGCAGGCTTTGACAGATCCTGTTCTTTAAATAACACAGGGTGCCCACTCACACCTGATTGGCATCGCATTGATTGAAAACACCCGACTCGAATTTCACCTTCAAACTAACTGCTAAGCCTAGAGGTTCACTTACCTATGTTTTAGGTCATATTTATATATAAAATAAATATAGAAAATTCTAAAGGGTTCACAAACTTTCAAGCACCACTGTATATATATATATATATATATATATATATATATATATATATATATATATATATATATATGTATATAAAAATTATTTAATTAATTAATTAATGTATTTATTTATTTAAACATGGAAATGTTTATGTTGCAATTGATGATTTCAGTCTTCACTTGAAGTTTTGTAAGAATTTTTTAAAAGTGCACAAGATTGTTTTTATTCTCTAAAAGGGTCTGACAGATCCCAGCCCTACCTGATGCCATGAATTAGCCTATAGTTCAATAATAATAATAATAATAATAATATATGTAGCACTTTTTCCATGCTCAAAGCACTTTACAAATATTGAAACGAGTCAGTCAGTCAGTATTTAACCCACTGTATCTTAACACAGGTTCACGGGGGGTCTGCTGGAGCCAATCCCAGCCAGCACTGGGCATAAGGTTAGGTGCATTGGCGATCCTAAATTGTGTGTGTGTGTGTGCTTGTGCCCAGCGGTGGGCTGGCACCCGGCCCGGGGATTTGTTCCTGCCTTGCGCCTTGTGCTGGTTGGGATTGGCTCCAGCAGACCCCCCGTGACCCTGTGTTAGGATATATTGAAAAAGGTACGAAATAAAAATAGCAAAGAAAAAGATCAAATTAGTAACACTAGATAAAAAACTAATTTCAAGCATTAAACACCAAATAACAGAATAATCCATGAAACACAAAGTTCTAGTTTAGATAGATCTTAATTTGTCTTTTTACAGAACATAATTAAATAAATATTTATATATATTTATATATCATAAGATACAAGACAAGAACAACTTGTGTTGAGGCACTGAGAAGTAAACCTTGTATAATTGGTTGATAAATGAAGACAATAATGCATTTTACAATGAGCAGTTAATACATCTTCTCAAACAGGAGTCTAGTTGTGACTGACTGAAAATGGCACATCTTGCAGCTTTAAGTATTTCCAGCAGGAAGAGGCGGGTCCAGAAGGCCAGACACTGGAAGTGACATCAGTGGTTGTTAAGCAGTCAATCTTCCGGTTAGTACACAGCGCCAACCCTTGGAGTGGCAGAGAATTACCATCACCAAAGCCCTTAAGCTACACACAGTGTGCATGTGAAGGACAAGGACATATGTGAAGGATATTTTATATATATATATACACAGAGAAAGAAATAATTCTCCCTTGGCAGTCCCATTCCCAGTGAGGCATTATGCAGGTATATTGTTGTTGGTGTAAAGGAGTCCCTGTATTGTTTCTTGACACACTTCTGATGAATAATTTGTTACCTCAAAGTAAGCAGAGTTAGAAATAACAAGCAGAAACAAAAAATATAAAATTCTAGATGAGAACTATGTTGAAATAGAAGGTTAAATGTAGGGATATTAGATGTAGATATTAAATAAGCAACTTAACTGAGGGCATAGTCAGATCAGATCCCTTAAAAGATGTGTTATAGTTTGTGAGAAAGTTTCATATCAGCCCTGTGACAGATTGTCCATGTTAGTAAAAGAATTACTGTGGACACCCTGTATCAATTTGTCCCCCACAACTTTATAAAAGTAAAGCTTACCTTATATAGTGCCTTTAACTACAGAAGAGGATACCGTCTTTGGGCAGATAGATAGATAGATAGATAGATAGATAGATAGATAGATAGATAGATAGATAGATAGATACTTTATTAATCCCAAGGGGAAATTCACATAATCCAGCAGCAGTATACTGATACAAAAAAAAATAATAATAAATTAAAGAGAAACAAAAATCCATGTAAAAACAGACAATAACTTTGAATCATGTTAGCATTTGCTCCCCCGGGTGGAATTGAAGAGTCGTATAGTCTGGGGGAGGAACGATCTCCTCAGTCTGTCAGTGGAGCAGGACGGTGACAGCAGTCTGTCGCTGAAGCTGCTCCTCTGTCTGGAGATGATCCTGTTCAGTGGATGCAATGGATTCTTCATGATTGACAGGAGTTTACTTAGTGCCCGTCATTCTGCTACAGATGTTAAACTGTCCAACTTTATTCCTACAATACAGCCTGCCTTCCTAACAAGTTTGTCCAGGTGTGAGACGTCCTTCTTCTTTATGCTGCCTCCCCAGCACACCACCGTGGAGAAGAGGGCACTCACCACAACCATCTGGAGAACATCTGCAGCATCTTATTGCAGATGTTGAAGGACGCCAACCTTCTAAGGAAGTATAGTCGGCTCTGACCTTTCTTACACAGAGCATCAGTATTGGCAGTCCAGTCCAATTTATCATCCAGCTGCACTCCCAGGTACTTATAGGTCTGTACCCTCTGCACACAGTCTCCTCTGATGATCACGGGTCCATGAGGGGCCTGGGCCTCCTAAAATCCACCATCAGTTCCTTGGTCTTGCTGGTATTCAGGTGTAAGTGGTTTGAGTCACACGATTTAACAAAGTCTGATTAGCTTCCTATACTCCTCCTCCTGCCCACTCCTGATGCAGCTCACGATAGCAGTGTCATCAGTGAACTTTTCCATGTGGCAGGACTCCGAGTCGTATTGGAAGTCTGATGTATGTTGGCTGAACAGGACTGGAGAAAGTGCAGTCCCCTGCGGTGCTCCTGTGTTGCTGACCAAAATGTCAGACCTGCAGTTCCCGAAACGCACATACTGAGGTCTGTCTGTAAGACAGTCCACAATCCATGTCACCAGGTGTGAGTCTACTCCCATCTCTGTCAGCTTGTCCCTAAGGAGCAGAGGTTGGATGGTGTTGAAGGCACTAGAGAAGTCCAAAAACATAATTCTTACAGCACCACTGCCTCTGTCCAGGTGGGAGAGGGATCGGTGTAGCATATATATGATGGCATCCTCTGCTCCCACCTTCTCCTGGTATGTGAACTGCAGAGGGTCGAGGGCGTGGCAGAGCTGTGGCCTCAGGTGGTGAAGCAGCAGCTGGTCCATGGTCTTCATCACATGTGACATCAGAGCAACTGGCCGGAAGTCATTCAGTTCACTAGGACGTGATACCTTTGGGACTGGGGTGGTACAAGATGTTTTCCAAAGCCTCAGGACTCTCCCTTGTTCCAGGCTCAGGTTGAAGATGTGCTGTAGAGGACTCCCCAGTTCCAACGCACAGGCCTTCAGCAGTCGTGGCGATACACCATCTGGACCCGCTGCTTTGCTGGCACGAAGTATCCTCAGCTTTCTGCTCAGCTGCGCTGCTGTAATTGTGGGTGGGAATGTCTCACCTATGCTGGTATCAGCAGAAGGATGGTTGAAGGATGCAGTACTCCGAGGTGAGAGTGAGTTAGGGTGGTCAAACCTGTTAAAGAAGTTGTTCATTTGGTTTGCTCTCTCCACATCTGTCTCGATGGCGGCACCCCACTTCGATCTGCAGCCAGTGATGATCTTCATCCCATCCCACACTTCCTTCATGCTGTTATTCTGCAACTTCTGCTCCAGCTTTCTCCTGTACTGCTCCTTCGCTGCCCTGAGCTGGACTCAGAGTTCCTTCTGCACACGGTTGAGCTCATGCTGATCACCACCTTTAAAAGCCCTTTTCTTCTGGTTCAAAAGGCCCTTGATTTCACTTGTAATCCATTGCTTGTTGTTAGCATAGCAGCGTACTGTTCTTACTGAAACTACAATATCCATACAGAAGTTGATGTAATCAGTTGTGCAGTCAACAGCCTCTTCAATGTTCTCACTATGTGACCCCAGCAGTATATCCCAGTCTGTAGTTCCAGTCTCTCAGAGCCTGCTCTGCCTCAGGGGACCACTTCCTGAATGACCGTGTGGTTTTAGGTAGCGCCCTCACTCTTGGTTTGTAGTGAGGCTGAAGCAGAACCAGGTTATGATCTGCTTTCCCAAGTGCAGGCAGCGGGGTGGCGCTGTATGCGTCTTTAACGTTTGCCTACAGTAGGTCGATAGTCTTATTTCCCCAGGTGTTACAGTCCACATACTAGGAGAAGGAAGGTAATGTTTTGTCCAGCGTTACATGCTTAAAGTCTCCAGAGATTAGCACAAGTGCCTCAGGGCGCTGCATTTGTAATTTAGCAACTGCGGAATGGATGATGTCACACGCCATCTCCGTGTTCGCTCGAGGGGGGATGTAAACAATAACAACAATCACGTGTCCAAACTCTCTTGGCAAGTAATAGGGACACAGACTTACGGCCAACAGTTCGATGTCCCTGCAGCAAGTTGCATATATTGCAGTATATATATGCAGTATATTGCATATACTATATAGTATAATCATTTTAGGTCATTTTTAAACTGGTGCCCTGGCATGATGAGGAGGCACAAATAGTAATTAGTGTGTTTTCTCAATCAATGTAAATTTATGTGAAATGCACTGACAGAAGCCACCTATAAACAGATTCCAAAGTGTCACCTACTATAAACTGTGATATCATCTACTGATTCTGTTCCTTACTTGTAAAATTTTTATTTTATACTGTATTGAGGATTTGTTCTGTTTTGTGTATTGACCCCATTCTCTTTGAAACCCATTACATGGCCAACCTACCTAGAAAGGGGTCTCTCTTTGAACTGCCTTTCTCAAGGTTTCTTCCATTTTTTCCCCCTACTAGGGTTTTTTGGGGGAGTGAGTTTTTCCTTGTCTTCTTATAGAGTCAAGGCTGAGGGGTTGTCAAAAGGCAGGGCCTGTTAAAGCCCATTGCGGCACTTCTTGTGTGATTTTAGGCTATACAAAAATAAATTGTATTGTAAAATATAAATTGTATAAGCTGACTATTCAGTCACTGAATTATTTTTTTTCTATTCACAGATTAATATAGCAGGAGTTCATCTCTGCTGCATTAGGTCTATAGCAGGGCTCTGGAGAGTGGTGGTCCGACATGCAACTAAAAATGTCCCTATATTCTTTTTAACTGGGCCAATTTAGAGTCACCTATTCACATAACAGCATTTAGGTGCTGCCGAAAACCAACGTAAATTCTATTTATGTAAAAAGTCTCCTTCCACCCCCTGCATGTCTAATAGACTCTACATGGATTCTAGGACAACATTACACGTGTAACACAGGGGCTTTGGTCTCTATATTTGACTCCCATCTTTTTTTAGTGGCATTTGACTAAAAGCAAACGTAAGAGGCCGATTGCCCAAGATGAAGAATTTAAAAGCAGAGGAACAAGTGTGAAAACCATTTTTTTTAACCTAAGAGAACAAGAAAAGAAGAAGAAGAATGGCACCTTCCTTTTCTGCCAGTAGTTTCAATGTGTCAAGGTGCTGCCACTTTGATGGGTGCCGGGATTTGGCCTCTGACTGGGTAATTAACCCCCTGATTAAACGAAATGAGAATGTGTGGGCGGAGAGGGTAGGAAATTACAAATTAATTGGATTTTTCCCTTCTGATAAAGCTCCTGCTGGAGCATAGAAAGAGAGAGAGAGAGAGACGGCAGGGCTGACTACTGAGAAAAGGTTTTAATGTGCTAAAGGTGACACATGTTTAGATTGCAGCCTAAGTCAAGCTACTTAAATATAAGGATTTGGGGGCATGACGTTTACGTAAAAGAGTGAATGGACATTCAACAACAAGACCAAAGACATCTAGAGCTGAAGATCCTGAAATAGACACATCTCACAATGACTCAACCAGATCTTCTAGCACATAACATGTTTCATTGTGAACTTAGTTCAAAATGACTGTACTAGTGGGAAAGAAAAGCTCTTTTTTAAGAAATGAGCTCAGTGCATCTACAGAGTGGAGACATATCTCTCATATCTCCAGTGTGTTGACTTCTGATTTTGTTGCTGTGGAATTCCACTTAGGACATTTTTGTATTATTACTTGTTTATTTTAATTGCTATGCCAACGATGTGATCATGGCTCAGTTTTGTTGCTGACCACGTGATTGGTGACACGTGTGTATGATATTCTCTTTAAAAAACTCCAGAACAAATGTTTTTGTCATTGTACGAGATGTGAGAGTACCCTGTTTCACCTTATTTAATTCTACAGTACATTAAATAAGGTCCACTTTCACTGATTTGATCAGGACATGGTGATAGACTATTTGACCCAAACACACTTGCTGCAGTAAACCAAATAATATGATTTATTTATAAGGATAACAGAAAATGGATATCCTTATTTATAATTTGATACTATCCGTATGTATGGTGTTCGCGTCAATACCTCGACTCAATACAAGTTAGAACCATGCAATGGGACTCTGCCTCTGTAGTTAGAACACAACGTGGCAAATGCAGACGCAGTACTGCATGATTGGCTAAGAATGTTCGAATGCTACAGTGACGCTGCTGGACGGCCGAGTATAGTAAGTCACTGTTGGTTCGAGCAGATAATAATAAGTTCGGTTGGTTTTTGGAACGTTGGTTTGGTGGGGCGTACATTCCAGGACTAACATCGTCGACTGACTTAAAACCCTTCGACAGCTCCGGAACTGTAAGTAATTTAGAACGTAACATCATTTGCTTGGTACGTCGAAATCTATATTTGGGCAGTTTGGTTTTGGCATCCGTCCTACTGACATCTATTGGCAAACTGAGTAATGACGGCTGGGTATTAACAACGGTGATTGTTTAAATTTTAGCCGAGCTCAAATCTAAAATGACAATGCCAACATAATTATTACTCCGACTCTGATTAGAGTCGTAAAATACGGTTTGTTTGGAAAATTTGTTTGCCGGAAAAAATCAAATGAGGTGCGCTGAAGAGCTGAGTTCACGTCTCGTAGACCTGTTTAAACAGGAAGCTCTTCATTACATCGGCCGAAAAGGTCCATTTTAAGTACAAATCAGTGCCATGATAACAAAATCATTTCAAAGACTTAAAAAAGCAAATAATTATTTGCAAATGTAGAATTTGTAGCCCGATTCGGTCTTATTTTCTTTAATTTACCTGTGTTTTGTAATAAAGTTCTTTAAATCATATGGAAGAAGTTAGGGGTAGTATAACACATGGGAATCTTTGGTCCTGTGCAATGTTTAAGGAAGTGGAACTCCATTAGCAGCGGTGTTATTTTACTTTTTTTTTTAACCATCATCCCGAGGTATCTTGTATTTACTGGACCTGAGGGGTTTTATTTAAAGTAAATGCAAGTACATACAAGCATGAATAGCAGAAAAAAGGCTCAGAAAGAAACGGAAAAGTCAGCTAAAACTTTGTCTAAGTTTAAACAGACATCAAGTTCAGGGCATGGCCTGCCAGAGACTAACCTGGAACAGAGAGATGAAAAAATTGATCTCCCAGGACCTGACACTGCAGCATCGCCTCCAGCCGAGAGCAAAAGTGGGAGCGAAAATACAAGTGAGTTGGGCCCGGAAAACTCATCAGTTCCAGAAGGTTCTTTAAAACTGAAAAGGGCCTTACTAACCTCTATGTTAACTCTCACCCGTGAACCAGTGGTACTGACTCCAAATGATAGAAGGAAAGATGTAAAGGGACATAAACAAGACAAATGAGAAGCTGCTTCAGGATAGTAAAGGAGAAAAGTTTAAGTAATCGCTTGAGGCAAATTTAAAGGTATGCTAAAAAAATTGAGGAAAAAATACAGGAAAATGTTAGTAAGTTTGAGAATAAATTTAGAGCACTTTGTGCTCAACTTGAGGACATTAAGCAAATGCTCACGATTCGTATTGAATAGTTGAACAACTGGCATCTACCACTGACGGAAAAGCAATGGCTGCTAATTCCGAATGCAAAGTGCTTGGAGACAGACTAGCTGCACTGGATGATGGATCCAGAAGGAATGATATCAGAACTGAAGGTCTCCCTAAAAACTGTGAAAGCCCAAAACCCGTTGAAATTCATAGCCAAACTATAAAAACTTTAAATTGGACAAAAAAAAATCAACAGCTTACCGCATACGTGGATTGAATGCCTCAAAACCTAGAAGGCTCATTGTGTGTTTCGACAAATTACAATCTAAATTAAATGTGATGTCACTTCTCAGACTGAAACAACCACATTCATATTTTCACTGATTTGTCACAATCATCAGCTGCTAAACGTACTGCATTTTACGGCATTAAACAGCGCTTATGGAAAACTGAAATCAAGTACGGCCTCTTGTATTGTGCTAATTTGAAAGTGCATATTCAAGGCAAGTTTAGGCATTTTTAGTTCTGAACTGAAAAAGAGCTAAGAAAATTGATCCCGACACTATTTGAAATACAACCGTGATTCAAATCAATTCCTGGCAAGGCAAAGAAGACCTGAACTGCTATTTGATTCATTCACAATGAGACTTTGCCGAAATTATGAATGCTTTTTTATTCGGCTATTTTTACGCTTTAATTACAATTATATATATTTTTTTCTCCCCAAATGGAACTGTTTAGCATCATACCCTTGGTTTATTGTATTAGGACTGTACTATCATACATTATCTCCTTATCCATCGCTACTGTTTAACATCATTCCCTGGGTTTACTCTTTTGGGACTGTTTAAGACTATATTCTAGGTTTATAGTATTCAGACTGTATTGACAATAGATATCTCTACTTTAATCCTTCTACACAGCTGCTGGGGGCTTGTTTTGTTTTGGATGTGCTCTGTCTCTAGGTATGCCAGTGGACTGGGACTTGATATGAAATGTGGTCTCACCTCACATGGGGAAGCAAAATGGTGTCAAGGGAGAGAAAGAGAACAAGCTATTTGTAATCTATTCTTTTAACCCTTACAATTGTAAGTGCTAACACAACAATAGGCTTCATAGCAATAACTCCTGGCAAAAATGGAAATTAAGGATAAAGCTATCTTATGTAATAATGTACTACCTTAATTTAAGACTACAAAATGTCAACAAAAGTTCCAAAGCAATGTCTCTGTTACCAAACAGTGAACTTTGTAACCTGGAATGTCAAAGGTCTCAATCATGAGTTAAAGAGAAAGAACGTGTTCTCTCTTTACAGGAGACCCACTTATTTTAACAAAGGAATAGTTTCAAAAAGACTAGACTGATAACATATTCCACTTCAGCTATACAAAGAAAACTTGAGGTGTGGAAGTTTTTATACATAAAATAATTTCATTTGTAGTATTTGATTCTAAAGGCGATATGTGATTATCATGGGTAGTTCATTTAATTGTAAAGTGATTTTAATAAATATATTTGCATCCATTCCTGATGTGAACATTCCTAAAATTATAGTGCCTAACTGTGTTTTAAATCCATACCTGGAAAAGTCTTCAGCTATAGAGGTGACAACATTTAACACTGCAAGAACAATTACACAGTTTGTAACTGATCACAACTTATCAGACCTTTGGAGATTTCTAAATCCAAACTCAAGAACATATTCCTTCTTCTCACCAGTTCATCACTGTTACTCAAGCACTGGCTATTTCTTTATAGACAACAATTTTTTGCCCACAAATAAATCTTGCAAGTACAATGCTGTTGTTATGTCCGACCATGCCCCTTTGATCACGAACCTTAAATTATTATGCCCCACATACTCATCTCCAAGCTGGCGTCTTATACCACTTTTATTAGCTGATGAGAACTGGACAGAGTTTATATTGAAACAAATTGATTTATCTTTGAGACAGGTGTTTTTTGAGAGGACAGATTATTTCAGATCTCTCTCACAAAAATAAATTGGAAACCAAGAAGGCATTAGCGTTAATCAATGGAATTACCAGAACAGACCAAGAACATGCCAATTTCCCAAATGAGGCACTTTATAGGAAATTACAGGCTTTGCATTCAGAACTCATCCTCTTGGCAATAAAAGAAATGAAACAACTAATTTTTAAATCAACATCATTACTATGAACAATGGAGAGAAGGCTAGTAAATCTTAGCTCAACAAATCCACAAGCAGGAAGTTCACCAAACTAATAATACCAACACAGACAGACACAAAATCATTGACCATAAAAATATAATGCACACATTTAGAGACTACCATAAGTCCTTATATTCTGCTCAGTTTAAAGAAGACAATACACAAGCTAGTGCATTTTTTTGATGCATTACAGATACCACAGGCTAGATACTCTCAGTGCAGAGGCATTGGATAAACCTCTGACACTCTCAGAATTACTAGACGCTATAAACTCACTTCAGAATGGGAAAGCAGCAGGCCCTGATGGCTCCCCTGCTAAATTTTATAAAAAATTTTCAATTAAGTTAGCTCCCCTTTTATTAACAACATTTATAGAAGCCAGAAACAATAAGATTCTACCTCAAACTTTTCACCAAGCATTAATTACCATGTTTCCTAAGACAGATAAGGACTTATTACAATGTACGTCATACCAACCAATCTCACTTCTGAATAATGATGTTAAGAATGTGGTGCTAAACAAGGACACCCTTTTGTCATCACTGCTATTTTCAATTGCCATTGAGCCATTGGCCACTGAGATAAAGGGGATTATCAGAGAAGGACCTGAAGAGAAAATATCCCTATGTGCAGATGATATGGTACCATATATATCAGATCCAGTGAATACTGTGCCTGAAGTGCTATCAAAAGATATCCAAACTCAAAATTAATTTGAATAAAAGTGTGCTCTTTCCAGTGAACGCTTCAATATTAGACAGGAAACCTTCCCATTTGTCATTGCAGATCAGTTTAAATACCTAGGGGTAAACATCACAAGTAGGCATAAAGTTCTTTTTTTGCTGTCTGCATGGAAAAACTTAAGCAAGACTTGCATAGATGGTCTACCCTCCCATCTCACTTTAGCAAGGAGAATTAACACGATCAAGATGAATTTCCTTCCTACTTCAAAGAATCCCAATATACATTAACATTTTTTAAGAAAATAGATTCGATCATAACCTAATTTATTTGGAATTCAAAACATCCACGTATTCAAAAGGCGACCCTACAAAGACCTAAGGCAGAAGGTGGCATGGCTCTACCTAACTTTTAGTTCTATTACTGGGCAGCAAATACACAAGCTATAAAAACCTGGACATTGACACAAATAGATGAACACACACAGGCCAGGTTTGCAATAAAAATAAAATCTTGCAGTACTTCTTTATGTTCCTTGTTTTGTGCCCCAGTAAATACAAGTCATCATCAATATACTAACAACCCAATTGTGCTTCATTCACTCAGAATATGGAAGCAGTGTAGGACGTACTTCAAGATAGAGAAGCTTTTATCTGTGGCACCTCTGCTGGATAACCACCTTTTTCCACCCTCTCTAACTTACACAATTTTTAATGTTTGGAAAACGTACAGGATTAAATCACTTTGAGATTTCTACATAGACAACGCCTTTGCATCCTATGAACAATTACACTCCAAATTTTGCTTTCCATCAACACAATTTTTCCACTATTTCCAAATTAGAAACTTTGCTAAAGAAAATCTGCCCAATTTTCCTCACCTCTCATCTACTTCTGTTTTGGAAGAAATATTAATCAGTCTTGAGGACTTAGACAACATTTCTATAACCTAGAAAAACACTCTAAAGTCCCTTCCTTTCAAAGATTTCAGAGTACAATTGGAAAAGGATCACTTAATCAACATTTCAGACAAGGAGTGGAAGGTAGCCATGCACAGAATTCACTTCAGCTCCATATGAACAAAACATTCAATTATTCACCTTAAAAATGTTTTTACTGAGCACACCTGTCTCATTTAAAATCGCCCAAAATGTTTTCAGGGCAAGATCTAACCTGTGAACACTGCAATCGAGCTCCAGCCTCATTGGACCATATGTTTTGGGCATGCACCAGATTAACATCATTATGGACCTTGGTGTCACAATCTCTCCTAATCCATTAAGGCTGTGTTTGGTGGACTCCAAGATAAGCTTAAAGTGGAGAAGGGCAAACCAACTGTAATTGCTTTTACTTCACTATTAGCATATAGAATTATCTTGCTCAACTGGAAGAATCCTAGCCCACCTCTTTCAAGTCAGTGGGAAACTGATATTATATACTATTTGAAATTGAAAAAAATGAAATTCTTACTTAGAGGATCTGTTCAAAACTTGTCAGGATCTAATTAATAACATTTTAGAATAAGTATTTATATTGGGGAAAGGGATTGGGGAAAGTAGCCCACCATCTGAGTGTCATATGGAAGCTTATTAGGGTACAGTGAGAAAAAAAGGTACAGAGTAGAAAAAAAGCACGTAGTTTATTTTGTCATTAAAGTAGAACATAAACTTCATCTTAAAATTATTTAATTTACTAGTTTCTCAAATCCCATCATAATTAAAGTAGCACGTTAACTGCTTTGTTTTGTATTTGATCTTCAATGTGCTGTGTGTGTGTGAATCACTACGTGCTTCCGTTCCTTCTCTTTCTCCAACAGGACACAGAAAATTACAGCTCTCTGAATAATTAAAATACTGAGATGTATACGTGATATCATTTTCATGATGACTGGAATGAAAGCATGTTATTAAGAACACGATGGCGTAGTGATTGTTCATGTTTCATACAAGATGCTGCTGCGCCATGCGCGACCTTCGATGAAATACTTTATTCAGCAGTACTGTCTCTTTCAAACATACTAACCTTCAATTCTTGTCCTTACTTTTCTTTACCCAAATACCCAATCGCCACATAATCAGCTCTGAAATAGACGTTAAGCCATCTGTAAGCTTACAACAACGATTCTTCAGAAGTTTTAAGGAACATTGAAATATCTTCATAATACGTGTTTAATTATTCTATCCATAAATCCTTCCAGTGTCACACTAGTCTCAGCAAATATACAGCGCGAGGCAGGAACAATATGTGAACATGCAATCGCTGCGGCACCATGTCCTCACATGTTTAATTATTGACAATACAGATTATTAAGTTAAAGTTTTATCTGTATAATATAATCAACATATTTTGCTGCATTTCATCTTACAAATGATACCGTCATCATATGTAAATACGCGCTTTATAAAGTGGCACAGGTTGTGTAATATTATAACAGTAGTGCAAGTTTACAGTGAGGTAATTGTACTTATAAGTACAAACAGTTCTACAAGGAGCAATTGACTGAGTGCGTTTAAAGTTCTTGGGATGAAACTGTTTCTGAACTGCCAGGTCCACACAGGAAAGGCTTTGAAACGTTTTGCCGAGGCTGAGGCAGCGTGGGCTTGATGCTGTATACCGATAATTCTCCTCTCGATCAGCTGCTGCTGTGATTCACACTCAGATACAGTGATATAAATACTCTGAGTGGTGCAGTGAGAGTAATATGGAAAAAGATGATCCGCTGTGGCAACCTTTAAAGGGAGCAGCTAAAAGAAGAAAAAGGTGCAGTGAGAGTAACAACGCTAAAGCAGTTTTGGTATTTGGAATACTGTGGCTATTCCCTGAACCATTATATTGTTACAAGTTAATTACAATCAGATGCATTACACTAATAAACAATATGCGGTTAGTTTCAGTGTATTTATAAAGCCGCATCAGGAAAATAAAGAGTAACCACACAGGAACAGTAGCATTGCTTTGACACTGGGGGCCGCCAGTCTGCAAAACCGAGCGGAGAACTTGCGTACGACAGGGTATGAGGTACCGTGGAAAAGTACGTGGCTTTACGCCAAGTGTAGGCTTTATACATCGCGATTTGAACGTGGAAACGTTCTTACACAACATTTCTGTGCGTACACACCATTTATACATGAGGCCCCTGGACTTGACTATGCCTGTTTGCTGCGTCTGGGTATAGGAGAGTGGTTGCTCCCGCTACAGTAAATAACCGTAGTGTTCCTGTTTAATGAGGAATAAAGCTGGTTTTGCTAAATTAATGAGCATTTGCCTCATGTTTTGGGGTACAAGACAGTGACTTACATGGCACAATATATAAATATATATCTATTATATAAAAAAATCTTGGGACGAGACCTGATTTTTTCTGAGACACTTTTAACGTCCCGTGAGACAAGAAGGACAGCTGCTGTACATGCTTTAAAATTTTCGAAGCGCAGCGCGATATGCAGATCACACAGCACGGCACAAGCAGTGTATTTATTTCCCATTGTATCAACGTTAAAGAGGGGGTTTCGGAGGAGCAACCACATCTCCATAGGGTGTGTTCAGCCCTCATCTTCACAATACAAGAGACATAAAGTGGCTGGTGTGTAGTGCGCACCCGGAGGAAGGGGGTGGGTGAGCGAAGTGAGCAGCGGGCCAAAGCCCCCTAGTATATATATATATATATATATATATATATATATATATAGTACCTGCCAAATAATACATAATTATTAATATGTAATAATTATAGTACATAATAATAGTACATGACACATGTTTTGCCCTATTTTGGGCTTATCAGGTGTACGTACTTCCCCTCAGACTTCTGCGCTGGAGGCAAAGCCTCAAAAGTTGCGCCACAGTGGTTATTTCACTCACCGATAGGGTGTAGGTCGGAATATTACATGCATAATTATTTGGGTGGCTACCTACCAGGTAATGCTTATAGTTGGCTGGCCAGTCTGCCAACATCTGCCCTGCCCTCTCGGTTGCAAGAAGCAGATCATAGACACAATATAAAGTACCTGCCAAAAAATTCAAAGAGTACACAACATGTGTTTTGCCCTAATTGGGGCTCATCAGGTGTAAACACTTTTGCTTTTTGCAGAAGCTCAACAACTATTATAACAAACAGCAACAATTCCCCTTAAATAGACACAAAGAATTACAAAACAAAAGAAGAAAATGTCTGACTTGGTAGACATTGATAAGAGAGCAGACAGACAAAGATAAGAGAGCAGCCCCAGTCACAGTAAGGAAATATAAAGATGTATTAATCCCAATAATGTTTCTTGACACACTTCTACTGAATAATTTGTCGGCTGAAAGTCGTCAGTGTTAGTGTTACTCAGAGAAGATGTACAGCATTGTTCATAATGACACTCAGTTTTGTCTTCATTCTCACCTCTGTTACTACCTCCAAAGTGTCCATAGTACATCTTATAACTAAACCTTCCATCTTAATGAACTTGTTGACTTGGTGGGCCTCTCCTCCACACTACAGCGGAGAAAATCAAACTGTCTGTGGGCCTTTCTTAAAGACAAGAACTGCCTGATTGCACAACACACCTGTTTTAAAGTTTTCTGACATTAAAGTCGAGCTTATCACAGTATGTCAGTAGCACTCATCAGGAGTCAGAGACTCCTGCCTAATTTGTAATTCTGTCACAGTCTTTGTTTCCAGCTAGTGCTCCAAACCTGGGGCCTCATGTATAAACGGTGCATACGCACAGAAATGTTGCGTAAGAACTTTTCCACGTTCAAATCGCGATGTATAAAACTTACACTTGGCGTAAAGCCACGCACTTTTCCACGGTACCTCATGCCTTGTCGTACGCAAGTTCTCCGCTCGGTTTTGCAAACTGGCGGCACCCAGCGTCAAAGCAATGGTACTGTTCTTGTGTGATTACTCATTATTTTCATGACGCGGCTTTATAAATACACAGAAACTAACCGCATATTGTTTATTAGTGTAATGCATCTGATTGTAATTAACTCGTAACAATATAATGGTCCAGGGAATAGCCATAGTATTCCAAATACCATAACTGCTTTAGCGTTGTTACTCTCACTTCTATTTCTTCTTCTTCTTTCAGCTCCTCCCGTTAGGAGTTGCCACAGCGGATCATCTTTTTCCATATTTCTCTCACTGCACAACTCGGAGTATTTATATCACTGTATCTGAGTGTGAATCACAGCAGCAGCTGATCGGAAAGAGAATGATCGGTATACGGCATTAAGCACACGCTGTCTCTGCCACTGCAAAATGTTTTAAAGCCTTTCCTGTACAGACCTGGCAGTTCAGAAACAGTTTAATCCCAAGAACTTTAAATGCACTCAATCAATTGCTCCTTGTAGAACTGTTTGTACTTATAAGTACAATCACCCCACTGTAAACTTGCACTACAGTTTTAATATCTCACAACCTGAGCCACTTTATAAAGCGCGTATTTACATATGATGACGATATCATTTTTAAGGTGAAATGCAGCAAAATATGTTTGTTAAATTATACACATAAAACTTTAACTTCATTTAAATAATTTATATTCTTCACTGGGAGTTTCGTGAAGGATAGAATAATTAAACATGTACTACGAAGATATTTCAATGTTCTTTAAACGTTTTGAAGAATTGGCGCTAAGCTTACAGATGGCTTAACTTCAATTACAGAGCTGATTGTGTGGCGATCGGTTACTTGGGGAAAGAAAAGCAAGGACTCTTGGGGCGGCTACGCCAATATATATTGAATATAAAACAGAAAGAGAAAATAACAACACAGCTAAAAACGCAGCGACAAATTTCGACAAAAGATAAATGCTTGTCATGAGCACGAGGCTCATGAAACACATGTTTAATAACGTGCTTTAACTCCTATCATCATGAAAATGACATCACGTATACATCTCAGTATTTTAGTTATTCAGTGAGCTGTAATATCACAAATGTAATGGACTCTGTGTCCAGTTGGAGGAAGAGAGCCAGTTGAAGAAGCAAGTAGTGATTCACACACATAGATCACATACGAGTAGAAGATCAAATACAAAACAAAGCATTTAACGTGCTACTTTAATTACGATGTAATTTTGAGAAACTGGTTAATTAAACGATTTTAAGATGAAGTTTATAATGTTCTACTAAATGATAAAATAAACTACGTGATTAAAGTGGAAAATTCGAGATTAAAGTTGACATTTCGTGCTTTTTCCCCACCGTGTGCCTTTTTTCTCTGTACCCTAATAATCTTTCATATGACACTCAGACAGTGGGCTTACAACTCTTCTTTTCACGGCGACTTTGATATGTGACTTCTTTTTTATTTCCGGCACTGTGCGATTTTGTGAATGTGAGCTTTCAAGTTTCTCCAACACGCTATGTCACTCGATCAACTTCCTTTTGTTGATTATACCACGGTTTATTTGAACAAATAGTATGTTTTTCCTTTGCCTCCACTTGGTGTTCGCTGAAATTCTTATATTTTCCCCGTGCTTTTCCCATTGTCTTTTCACAGAAGGCTGAGCTTAAGGGCGATTTATATTGATTTGCATATTCAAATAGGCGTAATTCTGGGAGGATTTGGGGCGTTACAAAATGCGCGTGCATGAGCGTTAGTTTTCACGCTGATCGGGATTTATGTAGCGGAAGAACGTGAAAGTTGGAGTACGCACAGATTCCTGCATCTGGATTTTTCTGTGCGTAAGCACATTTCGGCTTTTGTGCTTACGCCATGTTATAGTGCGAGTTCTACGCACGCAGTTATACATGAGGCCCCTGGTCTGGTAAATTGCCTCAGGCTGCAGAAAACAATTTTAGGACAATGGACCCCAAGAGCAATTTGGAAGTTTATAA
Organism: Polypterus senegalus; assembly: GCF_016835505.1. NCBI lineage: Eukaryota > Metazoa > Chordata > Cladistia > Polypteriformes > Polypteridae > Polypterus > Polypterus senegalus. The sequence continues at coordinate 136,638,733 of NC_053163.1, read as the reverse complement.
GACAATGTCCCAGAATGCAAGTCTACCGTATGTTCTTAGCCATTATTCATCATATTCTGTATTTTTATAATTATGTTATGTTACTGTGTATCATTTTGAGTTTCCTAGTTAACAAATGGTTAATTACTGTAAACTATGCCCAATCTTTGATTCTGCTATTGAGAATATTAACCTTAAAAAGGTGTAACCCTTTTTCTCTGTGGAGATGTACTGCAAACTCCGCCTCGGAGGCTTACAGACTGAATGTTCATAATTAGTATGTTTTGAATAATTAGGCTTTGAATTAAATGCAACACGTGTCAAGTTAAGTTGCCTAGCCTCTGTGGTTTAACTCTGAAGCACACACTTTGGAATGGTCCTTATCCTCTGTAAATTGTTGTTCATGTAATACACGCTAAGACAGCTACTTAGCCCCTAAGGTTTTGTAATAAAGCCACATTAATTGAATGGCTCTGGATCTTTAAGGTTACATATAAATTAGCCATTGTTGTATTTCCTATATATAATCTAAAGCCTTGCAAATGATAGTAAGTCAATGCTAATTCAAACATTACAGTAACTTAGAATCAATTTATATCTTGCAGTAAAAGTAATCTTTAAGTATTATTAATAAATTGGAATCAGATTAAGTGATCTGTGCCCTTATTCTGTCACTGGTTAAGTGGTGTGACAACTGTAGCTTAAAAGGCTGGTGCAATAAGCAATACATTTAATAATCACAAACGTGTACTTAATACATGCCTAAATTAATAGCCAGCTAAAAACTTAACAGATGTATAAACACCCGATCAGATGTTAGAGGATGTCATTTGGCCTTTTGCCTGCTGATTGTATAGCAGCAGAGAATGTGCTTTTGGATTAGACCTCCAAATTAATAAGAGCAGTACAACTGGCTATTGAGAGAAAGGGAGGTAAGCTGTTCGTTTGTTTGTTCAGCTGTTCTTTTTGTGGAGTATCTTCCTAGACTTTTACTTAACTAGGGGGCTCTGCCCCCTGCTCGCTTCACTCGCCCAGCCCTGGGTTTGGTTTACTGGATATACAATATAAACAGATTGTTATTTTCATGGGAATTGTTACCTATGCATTATTTTGACTTTTTCTTTAAAACTTTAATAAAAACAAGATTTGGAATTAACTTTTCTTCAAGATCACATTGAATTTTGATTCCGTGTTTGGACTTAAAACGTAACAACACAATGTATAACTGCCTGCGAGTGAATATCATTTCTTTCTCTCCAATAAATAAAATGATTTTTTTTTATGTTTTTCCATGCTCTTTCGTCTTCGCTTAGACATTGACGTGTCTAGAACATATAAAATTATTGTCCTGATAAAATTTATAAGAGCTGAGCGCACAGGAAGTGTGTCTGCCAAAAGTATTCACACGACTAAGAGCTGAGAACACAGGAATCGTGGCTGACAAAAGCATTCACACGACTGAGGTTAGATGGCCGTGGTCTTGTTTGAAAACAGTTGTAAGCAGGGCGTGATTGAAAGAATGTAATGGCAAATGTCACTGTCTCGCAGGACTTGCTGCCAACAACACGAATTAGACAATTTACAAGTCTCCGACTTAAACGTTAAATCCGAACAATATATTCAATCTCGCTGTCCCGTTATTTAAGCTCAATAATGTCTGTTTGTTTGTGCTAATGTGATCTTTGCTATCCTTTTTTTGAGACTTTTGAATTTTCTTACTTCTATTAACTCTAACCTGCTTTGCATGTGTACCGCGGCAATGTTTTTGAATTCTTTACAACGGCCTACTTTGACATCTACTCTTTGTCTTTTATTTCCGGCCCTGGGCAGGTTTAAATCTCTTGGCACAAAAACTCGTCTCGCGGGAAAATCACGCCTCGTCTCCTTACAAGATTTTTTTTTATTATAGAGAGATATCTTTTTCTTTTTAATAACTGCATGATGTTTTTGGAAGTGCAGTTGTACATAGTGTAAATAGTCATATTTTGTTATTTTTGCATTTTTCTTTGGTGTGTCACAACTTATTAACTGGGCTTGCAAGAACTGTGTGACACTAAATATTTGATATCTGGTTTTTTTTTTTGGCATATTGTGCAATAAAAAGAGAGCTGTTATTGCATATTATTTCTTGCCTGTGATTCTCTCTTGCTATTGGTTTATGGTTGACCATAAAATACAAAATCCTCAGGGTTTAGTCCATGTAGGGATTTCAAATGCACAGTGCATCATGGGCTAATCTCCAAGAACACTCCTGTGTAACATTCCAGAAACAGGCAAAGCGCTTAAGAAATGTTAACTGGAAAAAATTCCACCCCAGTTTAATTATTGAAGTGAGAATGTGAAAGACTATAAAGCATTCTAATATGTGTGGTTTAAAAATTCTGCTTATTGAAATCGATTAGTGACTATTAATAGACACATGCTGAACACCCTGCTATACAGGCATCTTCATTCTTGGCTGATAACTAGAAGCCTCTTAGGTCACATTTTGACTCCTTTTCAGACAAAAGGGGTAGCCAGACCACGAGACAGGGCAAAAGTATTTTTAGGGGGAACTTTTGTCCTCACTGACTGTAATTCAGGGCTTTTTGTGAAACATACACCACATGCATTTCATCAGAATAGAAGATAGTGAAGTATTTAGTCTTATCAGTATCGAAAAAAAAATGACAAATGAATAATTTGGTATTATTTGATTTCAACAACCTCTGGGGGTCTAGGTGTGTCAGGAGTGTGTGCCTCTTCAGTAGCACAAATATCACCACCTTGTGTATGTACTGTGGACTTTTACTTTCATAAATGGTGCTCAGTGAGTAATGGTCCTCACTCAGTATCAGTATCTTCAGAATTTATTGACCAGATATGGTGGGCACATGCGCCTCCGCCAGATATTGTGGTTTCTCTTTGCCACTTTTCTATAAAACTACGACTGGCGTTGCACTCAGGTAACAGCTGTTCTCTGCACAGTCTCTCCAATGTCAGCCACTGTCAAGTGTGACTTCTTCAAGGTTTTCAGAGGTCTCTTGGTTGTCTCGCTCACTCGTCTTCTACTTGCACAGTCACTCATACTTACAGGTGTGCCGCACTCCACTTTTTCCATTACCTCCTGACTGATTTAACTGAATGTTCAGGGATCGTTGATATTTTCTTGTCTCCTTTCCCTCACTTGTGCTTTTCAGTCCCCTTTTCGCGGAGTTGCTTGTTGTGTTCTTTTGTTTTCATTGTGTTGTTATTCCACCTTACTGACTCCCCACAAGTTGGACCTTCCAATTTTTATTATGGAGCTTCTAAAACAAGTTGGCTGCACCAGTGATGATTTAAGGGTGTTATACTAAAGGGAATGAGAACGTGTCTTCTGTTCTGTGTATTGTATTGTATTGACCCCCTTTTTTGACACTGCACACCCAAAGGAAAGGGAAAGGGGTCTCTCTTTGAACTGCATTTCCTGGTGTTTCTTCCATTTTTTTCCTACTAGGTTTTTTTTGGGAGTTTTTTTTGTCTTCTTTTTATTAAGTCAAGGTCGGGGAGCTGTCAAGAGGCAGGGTCTGTAAAAGCCCATTGTGGCACTTATTGTGTGATTTTGGGCTAATAAATAAATTGTATTGTATTGTATTGTGATGAATGCTTATGTGCTCAATTATTTCATTTTATATTCATAACAAATTCAGGTGATGTTCCAGTTATCTATTTTCACTTTGACATTAAAGACTTTTTCTGCTGACGAGTGCCAAAAAGACATATTAAATGATAAGTTCAGTATTTTCAAGATGAAGTTACTTCCTCACCACAACAGTTTATATATGCATTTGTGTTTCAAAGTCCAGCATTTTCTATAATTTTTAAAAAATATCTTGCCTGCATCGACGTTTCACAATGGAGTTAACAAGGACAAATGTATACCTAGAAAGCAAAAGCCTTAAAACTGGCCAAATACGACCATTTTTCAAGTCAAGACAGTTGTCGAGTATTGATCTAGGTCTTGCATTCACTTTAAGTATTTTATACGAGTCATTTTTGAGCAAAAAAAAACCCCACAAATATATTATGAGATTCAGCCATTTTAAAAGAAAACCAGCTGTGCGTGTGTAGTCTTCCTCAATAAAGACCAAATCACACTAAATGCTTCATTTATTAATGCTTCATTGTTTTGATTTACTTACATATTTATGTAAGAACTTACATAAGAAAGTAAAAAATGTATTCTTATAAAATAATACCAGGAATATGCAATAAAATGCTTATATCCAGATCCCTTCTGTTGTCACAAACAAGTGTCAGAAACACGGAGGACATGTTTTCTTTAAATGAAACTCGGAGAGAATGTACTCGGTAAGTTGTAGGCTTTTATTTTCCAGTGGTGCTTCATGCCCCATGGCCTCCATTGTAAAGCACCACTGTGGGCAAGATGTTTTTATTTGTTTAACTTATAGAAAAAGCTGGACTTTGAAACACAATTTCACATTGCAAATGCATATATACAATGTCTGTGAAGAAATAACTTTGATTTGAAATATCAGGAGTGGTCTCCCCTAGGTTTTCTCATATACTCAGACATAGGGATGGATATTTGAGGAGTAAACCGCAAGACGATGATTATATTTTTATATTATGTACATTAAAAAACAGTCAACAACAAATCAAAGTAATAAAATATTGAACAATTATTATGAAAGTATAGTTAAATAAATCGGACTGTGCAGCTGCATGAATAAAAGGTAAAGTACCACTTCCGGTTAACGGAAATAGCTTAAATGTTGACAGAAATCTACATTTCTAATGTAATCTAATACTTGTATGCAAAATTTGGTTGACCTAAGTGAAAGCGTACTCAAGTTATTGTGTTTACAGACACACACACACACACACACACACAGACAGACACACACACACACACACACAGACAGACAGACACACACACAGACACAGACCTAATTCTAACAAAGTTAGTTTCGGATTTCAAGGAAGTCTAAAACATCGAGATCCATCAAAAATCTTGAAATTGAATTTTTGGACGATTCCAATACTTTCCCTATATACGAGAAAGTCAGGGAAGTCTAAAACGTCGAGATTCATCAAAATCTCAACATCGAATCTTTGGACAATTCCAATACTTTCCCTATAGTTCATATATCAGAAAGTAAAAATACTGAGCTTTTCTTTAAATCCTCTGTGGTTCAACGTTGCATAATAATAAAATGTGAAACCTTCCGAGGAGGTGGATACTTTTTGGCATTGCATTTTATTTATTTCCTGCCCTTCATGAGATCACCAGCTTATGATTTTGTCCTGAGTTTCTATTTTGAGGTAAAGCCTGGCAAGCCTTACAAACCTTTTCAAGATATTTTATCAGGCCAGTCTTACATCCATTTTTCAATGGTGGACAGATGTGCGCTTTTCATAGCTATGGGCTGTTGCTTTGGTGGTCACGAAGCAAGTTTCACAGTAGCCAGTTGTCCATTTTATGACAAGAATGCTATGCCGTCAGTCAGGCCGAGGTGGTGGTAAAATGCACAAATATAATCGTACTGTCACTAGCTGTATTCTAGTGTGTGACAGTGACTGTCATAAATATTAAATTACTGCTAAGGTTATGTGTAATTCCGGGGGCTCTTTTTGCCCTGTCTTTGCATTTTAAGGGGCAAAACTGTTTATCTTGGGGAAGCTTTTGCCCTTTGTCCCCAATTACTCCTCTTCTGCCATGAGAGGTGATGGTCCAAACCATGTCAGCTTAGCCCTCATATTGCCTGCAGTTCCTCTCTTGCCCCTCATTATGTACAGTGGTCCAGGTGTACCCATACGAGTATCGCTCAAGCGCGAGTGCAAAATGGCTTGTCCCCTAGGATTTTAGTGCCTGTCATTACCTACCTTTCAGATGTCAGATATGAAGGGAAGCATATGGAAGCAAAACAAAACCAACAGCAGGCCATAAAGAAGCTTCCAAAACCACTGGCTTATGAAATAAATAGGAGCAATTACAATCCAGTGAAGCCGCTGGTCACCCAGCAGACATCGCAGTTCATCTTTATTACAATCAGGTAATGAAAATCAATCCCCCTCCTGATAAACTCTTATCTTTGTGGCTGCTCTCGGCGCAGCATGCGGGGAGATAATAAATTAGGCTAATATTGCATTTGATGAGGGAGTGAATTACAAATTATTGTAACTTTCCAAGATTTATGATGCAGATGAGTAATAACCTATAGCAAGGCTCTTCTGGCATCCAGAGGCCAACGCATCATTGGTTTAAAGTTTTGTGACATTTGCTCATTAGGGTTAATGGACTTGGTCCTTGAGTCAATTCTTACAGAAAGCTTCTGGGCTCCTAGACAAGCCCATTAATGTTTTCTCATGGGAAAAATAAAGAAATAAATTGTTGCTTCCATGAGGAGGAAGCATAAATAAGCAAAAAGGAAAAGCCACCTATGGGAGCTGCACTTGAACTGAGCAGCCGAATGAGATGGATGTGAGTGAGACTTGAGAGTGCTGACCACAGCAAGTGGGCCCATCTTCCTCTGGACATTCTTAATTTAGTCATGTGTGTCATTTCCAGGCCTGGTCTTTGCCCCTTGACAAGTGCTGTTTGCACAAAGCTCCATCAATCAGAAGTTGTTGCTTAACGACATTGATTATAAAACAATTGGTCTAAAGTTACTTCAGCGCTGACAAGTAATGAGGGTTAAAGACACAATGCTTGAGCTGTAGAGTCTTCATCAATTGTGTAACTGAAAAGGAAAGAGCAAATAACATGAATATGAGATGGAACAAAGTCAGGGAAGATGAAAAGAGAAAAGATGAGATTGGGTAAGAAAAAGCTGTCATTAGAGAAGATGAAGGGAGAGATTAAAATTTTAGTCAGTCATTAGGTCCTGGAGAAATATGTGGTAATATATCTGAAAGATGTGACAATCATCTTAGCTGCTTCAATTTTTCTTTAAAAAGTGTCTTTAAAGCCCTGTGAAAGAACACAAACAGAGAGATTGGTGTGGCTATGATCAAGGAATGTGAAGTGTTCAACAAAGGCTTTGTAAGGTCTCTGATTTTATTGACTCGAATGCACTATCTGAAATGATCTGCTTGCCATCTCTGTGTTTCATGGCTGAACACTTCCTACAAGGATTTCAGTAAATAAGACTATTACACTGGCAAGAGGTCCATTGTTTAATATTGAATTTACCAGAGGGACCAGATACAAGGCTATGATTGGTGACATTTTGGCAAGTAACAAAGCCCAAAGTTGATGGTGGGGAAAATGGCTCTCCTCTGTGAAGCAAACTGGAGATGAGAAATTTGTGTAGGTTAGGTGGTCGATGGAAGAAGATCAAGGGAAGGTAAGAAAAAAAGACTCCTGTGGAATGATCAGTCAGCAAAATGGGGAAATTTTGTTTATTGATATTTGGGAGAGATAGTGTGTTAGGGTAGAATGGGAGGACCAGTGGAGTGTGGACATTCTTTACTGGAGTTCTTGTTACAGTAGATGTTATAATTTCTACTTCTGGCTTGATTGTGGGCCCTGTCCACAACATGTAAAGTGTGTTATCTATCAATGAAGAAACTCTTCATTCTGAGTGGTTAATCACAGAAGTCAACCTCATCACTGAGTGGGCTGTGAAGTCTAAGGAACTGTGAAAGAGGTAGAGAGTTTTTAGTATGCCAGGGATGGAAGGAGCTGTAGAGAAGATAACTCAGTGACTCAATTGGCATGTAATAGACAGAGACTATAAGTTCTGGATAAGCAACAAAATGGTAGAGTTGTTTTGGATGGTAAATCCATGAGATGAAAGACTAGTAAAATCTGTAATGACTTCCTATAGCTCGCTTTCAGAGCTTGCTGCAAAACAATTTTCGGCATATCTTATATAGGTCCGGTACAAAGCCTACATAGGAAGAGAAGAAACTGTTGAATTATTTTAGTATAGAAATTACTTGTAACCCTTTTCCGTCATTTGTCATTTACTAACAACATTGATCATGGTGTAGTCAGATGAAGGAAAGTTATGTATGTTTGGCTGGAAATACTTGCTGTTTGTAGTGTTGGAGAGTGGCAAATTGTTACATGTTGGTCAGACAGGAACGTAAAAAATTAATTTTATTATATAAAAATGCTGGTAGTAAATTTCAAGATAAGAGGAAGAGTAAATAAGAAGGGGAGCGAAGGGGAGCTGTGCTCTTGCCAATTGAAAACAATAAAAAAAACTTCTGTTTGCTTTATAATATTTAGTGATTGTCTTGACCTGTGGTCTGACTTTTGAGGAATTCTACTGTCGTTGCATTTTGGATATCAGTACATTTACCTGGATTGCCTGGTTGATATTTCTGATTTCTCCCAGGACTTTGGAAGAGTCACATTGAAACAATTAATACACTAGCCATGTGCACCCAACTACGTTGCACGTGTTAAAGTTATCTGTGAAGGGCTCCCTGTTTAAACGCAGCTGCCAGTCGTGAACTGGGACTTCGTCACACAGCATTATGATTTTTTTATAAGGGAAACAAAATTACAAAAGAAAACCCTTGGATATTGATTCGATAGGAACGGCCTACTCGAAATCACTGTCCGAATTGTAATTATGTGGTGGTGTAGGAGCATTTCTGCTTCTCTCCGTTCACAGTCCGTCTCGTTTTCACGATGCTGTCGTTTCCTCTCACAATCTCTTCTCAACTTTTCTCCAATCTCGCAGGTTGCTTTGTGGCAATCCAAAGAGTAAGGCAATATACACGGAGCAATGGTTATAAAAGGGGGACACATAGGTATCCAGGCTCTTTAAAGCATAAATAGAGATCACTTCGCTGACATGTGAGCAAGCCACGGTAGAACTGTGAGACGCGCAGCACTCCCCGGCTACAACGTAACAATAATAATTTCCAGAACGTGCTGTTACGTTGCCATTCATTTTACCCACTGTCTTTCCTTCATTCATATGTTACGTAGGCACATACCTTTTATCTTCGGCAATATCATTTCTCTAACCAGGCCTCAGGAGCTAACCAGCGTAACACTGTCCACCACCCCTTTCGTTATTCCGGCACATTGTTGATATCTGTGAGTAACAACAACGTACTAAACTGGAAGGTGGTCTACGCATGCGAGGAATTCGTGGACAAACAAAGGTCAAGATCTAAATGAAAATCTCTTTAGTTAATTTAAAGCACAACAATTTGTTTACTTTGAATGTTTGTGTTTTGAGGTGTGACTGGCGTACTACAGTCTTCAGTACTATAAGCCTGGAGGAGATTCTTAATGCAATGCCTATGTTTTAGCTGTCTCTCTACTGCCTGTGGTGTTATGGGTCCACAGCTCGTTGAGCAAAGGCCATTCATTTTAAATAAGTAATCGATGCGCTCGCGGCTTAGCGAGGGGACGTTGGGCCATAGTGGGCCGCGGGACGATCCGTAGGGTGTGGGCGTTTCTCACCTAGTGCACAGGTGAGGAACTGCCCACATTCATGATTGTCCCGTGGCTAATGCTGCAGCTGCTGTGGCCCTCGTCATTTAAAAAGAAGCGCGAGTCGGTTTTGGGGAAAAAAAATGGAGAGAGAAAGGAAAGGAGAGGATGGAGGTTACCGGGAGCAGGAGAGGAAGCAGGTCGGTGAAAGAGAGAGCGCGAGCCGCGAAGAGCGAGCGGACGGGCGAGCGAATGAGCGCTCGTGGACAGCTGCATGGAAGCTGGGTGTTAGGCCGACACCCAGGTGTTTGTGTTGATGTCGCTCCCGCTGAGCGATCAGGTAGCGGGAGTGACCAAGGGAAGGCGACTGGCCGCAGAGAGGCCATAGGAAAGGCAGCGGAAGTCGGGAGACTTGGTGCTGGAATCCCCAACGTGGGCGACCTGGCCGTTGTGGGAAACCAAGTTCTCCGGGACTGGGATGAGTGCCATACCGGAGCAAGGGATCGGGAGGTCTCCAGTCTCGTGTATGTGTGTAGAAGAGGGCAGCTGCAAAGAGCGTCTTGCCTGCTGCTAGGCCCAAACGGGATAAGCAGGTGAGACGCTAACAGAAATGTTACACCGGATTTGTTGTTTTAAAGACTGCTTCCATGAGAAGATTTTAACCTCTGGTTTTAAGGATGTGTTTTGTTTCTATTTATTGGTTTTATCCCCCACGTTCTTATATTGGATTATTTAATGAAGAACTTTTGGAGCACTGCACTTTACATGAACACTGTTTATTTTGTTGACTGTTTTTAAATAAAAGCACTGTTTTCACTTTTAACCATCCCCTTGTTCAGATGCTCAATTATTTGCCTCCACTGACTAGCTCACTCGGTAGCATTATCGATGGTGTTGGGTTCAAGGGCTCCCCAAACAGCCATGGGAGCGTGGAGCCAGAACCCACATCGTCACACTGCCATCTAGTGCTTCTTCTTCTTCTAATTCATTCGTGGACAAACAAAGATCAAGATCCAAATGAAGATTATATATAGAGATTTCATTTTCCTGGTTTTGTTATGGTTTCTTTATACAAACCTGTGTGAATGACAGTGATGGAGGGAGGACAAAGGAAAGAAAAAAGAGCGTTTATTATAAATTAAGGACATGTGGGATGAACAGAGGGACCAGCAAAAGTATGAAATAAAAACTGAGGCAAACAAAACCCTGATGCCATTTTGTCTAATGAGGATACAGTGGATTCAGAAAGTATTCAGACCCCTTCACTTTCTGCATAGTTTATTGTAGTTTAAATACATTTGGTATTTTTGCCCATCAATCTACACTCAATTATCCATAATAGTAAAAAAGAAACGTCCACAAATTTATGAAAACTCTCATTCATCTACGTATTCAGACTCTTAATTCAATACTTTGTAGAAGCAATTCCAAGTCTTCTAGTGTAAGTCTCCACAAGCTCTGTATACCTCAATTTGGGCAGTTTATCCCATTTATCCTGGCAGATCCTCTCAGACTCCATTAGATTGAATCAGAAGTGTCTGTAAATTGCTGTCTTCAGGTCTCTCCATAGATGTCCCATGGGGTTTAAGTCAGGGCTTTGATTGGGACACTCAAAGACAGCATAGTCTTGCTGTATGCTTCAAATCATTGTTTTGCTGAAAGGTGAACCATCAATCCAGTCTAAAGATCACATCTACCCTGGAGCAGGTTCTCTTCAATGCATTTGGCTGTCAATTTTGTCAAGTCTCCATGTCCCTGAGAAGCACCCCTATAGTGTGATGTTACCACCGACATACTTCATCAGTATTAGGCAGGTGATGAGCAATGTATGGTCGTCTCCAGACATATTACTTGGAGTTCTGTGCAAAGAGTTCAGTTTTTGTTTCATCAGATCAGAAGATCTTGTTCTTGATGTTCTCAAAGTTCTTTAAATGCTGTCTATCAAATGTTTACCGAACGGTGGTTTCTAACTTGTCACTCTACCATAAACACCAGATTGTTTGAGTGTTGCTCAGATGATCCTCTTTCTGGCAGGTTCTTCCCTCTCAGCAGAAGACTCATGAAGCTCTGTTGGAGGGACCATTGGGTTTTTGGTCACCTCACTGAGTAAGGCTCTTCTTACCCAATTACTCAATTTGGCCAGACAGCCAACTCTAGGAAGGAAACATAAATAAGTACCACATTACACCCTACACCCCAACCGTGCTTTAAGTTCCGCAATCCCTTTAGAACACGCCACACTCAAAGTTGTGAGACAGTCTCGCATGTGTGTGGCAACTTAACGGCCTGGAGAAGAGAAGGTGTACTTCAGGACACTTAAGACATCAAGGGATGGCAAGTCTTTCTTACTTTGTCTTTTCTACATGCACACATTACTTGAGCTTCTGATGCCTAAAGGTTGCCATCAGCATAGGAAAGCAGTCAAGCATGAACACTGCAGAGTGTTTGTCGGCTATGCTTTGCACTGTGGAGACATTACGGTGAAGCTGGTGGCCTCACAGACACACTAAAATGTATTATCATGCAATTACTTTGTTTTCTAAACAGGAAAATCTTATTATGTAGGAAAATGCGTCCTTCCTGTTACTTTCCAGTTTCATGAAAATATGCACTAGTAAGCACGATGAAGCTTCAAGTTTACTTTCTGTCTCTGATGCATCTTTTGGATTGTAACCACATTATAATTGACAAAATGGACATCGTACAACCAGAAAACATCTCTACCTGAAATTCGCTCAATTACCTTTTTTTTCAGTAGTGTTCTTTATTGAAATAATAAATGATGGGCAGTTGTATGCTGAATCAATGTATGTTTGTCCTTCCAGACAGGACTAAACACCTTTCTTCTTGTGTAAATGGTAGACATTTCTCTTTTTTTTGCAATTTGTTTGTAAATATTTTGCAAAATGAGTTTCAGTTTCTCACAAATCATTTTTCTCATTATTAATAATAAGTAAACTTAAAACTGAAGCTTTACAGATGAGTTAGCTCTGCTGTCTCACAGATTCCAAGACATGCAGGGAAAAAAAAAATTAAACAAAGTTGACTTAAACGTTACTCAAGAAAAGACTAAACTTATAGGAACAAACAAGAAGATCTCCATCAAGACAGAAGATAATAGAATAAAAGATGTCAACGTATTTTTCTGCTTGGGTGGTGTATATGGCAAGACATAAGGCACAGATGAAGACATCATGATATGTCAATTCTTGAAATCCAATCACATATTTAGGCAAACAAAGCTAAGGATTTTCAGCTCAAATGTCATAGCTAACCTTTTTTTATGGATTAGAAGGGTTGAGTGTCTCCAAAGCAGAAATAAAAGAAAATCAAGTCCCTCACTAATATGTGCAGACAACAGGTCCTACAGATTTGACACAGCCCTAAATTAATTTTCTCAGAGAGATCAAACTACCAATCAATGTTGAGCCAGATCAGAAGAAGACAATAGTAATAAGTGGGACGTACTTTGAGTAAGGAGGAAGAATAACATCACAAGACAGATGCTGGAGTAGAACCCTCAAGATAACCAAAAACAAAGATGGTCAAAACAGACATGGTGACACAGTCTTCTGCTGTAGAATAACTATGAAGGAGTAAGGCAACTTAGGAAGAGGCAAAAAATGTACATGGTGAATAACAGTGGTGGAGGCCTCATGTTCAATCAGGAAAAAGAACAATTGATTATGGTAAACTGTGGCAGGCTGTTGTGATTTAGGACTCGGACACGGCAAAAGGGTGTGAAGCCTAAAAAAAACTCCACAGGCAGACCATGGAATTCACTAGCATGTCCAGAAAAGTCTTAGTCCAAGTCAGCTAGTTCCCAACAACTACCTGATGCCTTAAGAGAAGATGGTAAGTGTTACGGCCTACCAAAAGGCCTAGGGGTGTATAAACAGGCCAAACACAAGTCAGAGATAAAGGGAGAAAAAACACAGAAGAAAAACTAAACCAGATAACTAAAAAGACTCCATTTATAGTCAAAAAGAAAAACTTCCCAACATATGGAGAAAATTACACACAAAAGAGAAACAAGGCAGGAGCACACACTAACTTAATTATCTAGCTAAACAAAGTTTACACAGATAGACACACACTATCCACATTTATCACACAGATGGCTGGATTACAATAATTATATTTCATCAACAAACAATAATAAAAAAAAACCAAAGCCAGACCACCCAACAATAATTCTTCATACCTTTTTCTGTGAAACCCAAATCCTTCTCCTCTCACACTCTCTGTCTACCCTAAACAACAACAACATTTATTTATGTAGCACATTTGCATACAAATAATGTAGCTCAAAGTGCTTTACATGATGAAGAAAGAGAAAAAGACAAAATAAATAAGAATTAAAATAAGGGAACACTAAGGGAACAAGAAAATACGAACACATAACTCCAGTTCTTAAATCCTTACACTGGCTCCCAGTTAAATTTAGGGCAGATTTCAAAATCCTCCTTTCAACATATAAAGCATTAAATGGCCGAGGTCCGACTTACTTGTCTGAAATTATCATGACTTACAAACCAGAGCGCACATTAACATCTCAAGATGCCGGTCTGCTTATGATTCCAAGGATTAATAAAATAACAGTGGGAGGTCGAGCTTTTCGTTACAGGGCCCCTAAACTGTGAAATGGTCTGTCTGGTACTATAAGAGATGCCCCTTCTGTCTCAGCTTTCAAATCCTGGCTGAAGACTCACTACTTCAGTTTAGCATACCCTGACTAGAGCTGCTGATTAACTGTGCAGACTGCATCTCTGTTGTCAGTCATTAGCTCTAAAACACAAGTAACATGATAGTTATAATTTGATACTAACCCTCACCTATTCTGTTTCTCTTCTCAGTACTGAAATGTGGCACCTGGTGCCATGGTCCTCCTGCCAAGTTGTTTTGCCTGCCTAAGGTAAAGTCATCCCTGATGGAGGATAGCAGGAATCATGGGAAAGAGGGGTCCTTTCATTGGATTTGTGCTATTTCAGCTGTGGAATGGCCAAATGGGGGAGGCAGCTTGATAAATGAGGTTTCCAGAACTCTAAATAAATCCAAATCATATTATGTGATATCATCTACTGTTAAATTCTACTCTGTACTTCTAAAATTGTTATTTGTATACTGTATTGAGGATTTGTTCTATTCTGTGTATTGTACTGGATTGTATTGACCCCCTTCTTTTTGACCCAAAGTTGGACCTTCCACTTTTCAGGTGTAGACAACAACCCATTGAAACTGCAAATGGTTGACCTCCACTGAACAAGTTATGGAGCTTCTAAAACATGTTGGCTGCACCAGTGATGATTTAAGGATGTTATACTGAAGGGAATGAGAATGTGTCTTCTGTTCTGTGTATTGTATTGTATTAACCCCCTTTTTTGACACCCACTGCACACCCAACCAACCGGGAAAGGGGTCTCTCTTTGAACTGCCTTTCCCAAGGTTTCTTCCATTTTTTCCCTACAAGGATTTTTTTGGGAGTTTTTCCTTGTCTTCTTAGAGAGTCAGGGCTGGGGGGCTGTCAAAATCTGCAGAGGTTACGAGGCCACGAGACCACCCAGCTCCCTCTAGGCATTCTACCTAACATAAATGACCTCATTTAGTCCTCATTGTATTCAGGGTTCTCCTGGAAGTACTTGATGATAATAAAACCCAAACAAGCTTCTTTTTATAACCTGCACCCCACCCACAACCAAAGTGATTTAATAGCAGTGGGCAACTCACTGGGTGGGTAATTAGGGCAGGACTCAAAGAAGTGTAACAAAAAGATCTAGAGTAGGTCATAACAGTGGGGTCAGTAGGGTGCACTTACTCTTTGGTCTGACTGTGGTTTCCAATGTCCCAGTGCAGTGACGGCAACACTGTGCTGCAAAAATGGCGCCACTCTTCTTCTTTTTGATCTACCTGTGGCCAACATAGGCTTTAGAAGTTCAAAATACACAAAAATACATTATGTGTAATATAAGACAGAAAGACGATTAAAACATCTGGCTTGCTGAGACATGTCCACAGAGAAATCTTCATAACAAAGATATTTATTATATGGATGACAAGAAAACACAAAAATGGCACACAGCTGAAAAAGAGGCAAAAAGAATATGGTGGAAAAGGCAGACCAAGTCTCAGTTACTCCATCCAGTAAATCAGATTCCCAAAACAGAAATAACAAATCCTAAAATTAGAAGAAAAATAGCAAGAACGGCATTACATGCAAACTCCTGCATGAACAGAATGATCCACTACCGGATTCTTCTCTTTGATTGAATAAAAAAGTAGAGAGTGTCATAATGGGTTTTATGCTTTTATTCAGCATACTTTTGTGCTTCTATTGGAGGTTATTCAAGTTGTGGATTCTGTTCCTTTTATTTTTTTACTTTAACTTTGCAATGATTCAGATGTTGTATTGTGTGTGGCAAAACAAAACTTGCCATGTTAGGTCCTGAATTGCCACC
Source organism: Polypterus senegalus (assembly GCF_016835505.1). Lineage (NCBI taxonomy): Eukaryota > Metazoa > Chordata > Cladistia > Polypteriformes > Polypteridae > Polypterus > Polypterus senegalus. Next base: position 136,622,917 of record NC_053163.1, on the reverse strand, counting down.
ATTTTGTAAGCCTGTTGTTAAGTCTACGTCCTCATATTTTTAGGGGCGTGGCTTCTGGGGTCATGACTTGTGCTTAATTGACGTGATGGGTAAAAAATGCAGCTGGGAAGCCATTTCCTTGTCCAATCTGTGTATCCCAAAACTATCAAAAAAGCCTTCTCGCTCATTTTTGACCCATTGCTTGTTCTCTTGAACTCCAATCTTGTCTCTTGGTTTAGCTTTTGTCTCCTTTTACTTTTGTACCCTTTCAGTTTTCCTTCCAGTCTTGCTCAAAAAGTTTACCTGCCAGTGCACTGACAGAATAGAGGGAGGAGCCAGCAGCAGTGATATTATAGTAGCCCTGCCTCCTGGGGCTCCACCCAAGAAGATCATGGTAAGAAGTCACATTTAACACTAGAATCACTGAAGCCTATGAAAAAAGTTGTAATTACCTTAAATGCCTTTGCACCTCTCCATCAGCGTCTTTTGTTTTGCAAATGTGTCGATCAGCACAAACAGCAAACAGCCTGCTGTCCCATCCGCCCCACCACTGGAGCTCAACTCGGGCAGAAAGTTCTCCCAGCCCAAGTGTGTTTATCGTGGTGTGTAGAGCTTGGAGTTGTAGAGGGTAAATAATATATCGTTATTTGGAACACATGCATTTCATGTGTGTTCTGTGTCTACAACAATCTGTATACTCGTAAATGTAAAATGACAGGAAATGCAAGGCAAGAAATGCTGAACACATACCTAAAGCAGGAACTTTTTTCATGTGATAGTACTAATGACAACATTTTGACATGAAGTGTTTAAATACACAGTACATAAATATCTTATATATAAACGTCTACGCGTGGAAGTGTGTGTGTCTGTCCGGCCCGGAAGTGAGAGGTGGAGTTTGTGTAAGGGTTCTGCCTCCAAGGAAACAGAAAACCCGCTTAGCTGCTAATAAGACAAGCGAGGCGAGCACATCAGCAAAACAAAACCTCAGAAAAAAGAGGCAAATCGGTATCCCTTTTACTTTTCCTCCCGCTGCTACTGCACAAGCCGGCAAAATGAAAAATCCTAGGAGAGAGGTGCCCAGAGTAGTTCCTTTCACTTACCTGACATCTCTACATTTCAGTTTTTTTTCTCACGATTTCAATAGTTTCTAGGACCCCAGGCTTTTTATAGCATGGGCTAGTTAAAGAATAAATTAACATAACAGAAATTACAAAAAAATAATAATTCAAAAACAACAAAGAGCATAGGAAAGCAAAAAATAACACGAGATAGGGCTTCTTACATTCTGCTCATTCAGAATGGAAATCCATCCATCCACACATGCATTCACCTCCCCTTCTATACTCTTCTAAGCCATCATGTGATTATATTGTTTAATTTGCTCCAGAATATGTCTAATGATTTTGGTTGTCCCCTATTTGTGCGGCTGGTGGGCACTGCAGCAAAGTTAAGTGATATCTCCAAATGTTTATTTTTTATTTTTTCCAGTTATGTTTTAACTGGCATTATGAACAGGTCATGTCTTTTCTTAGTATGATTTCTATTACATTTACTAGACATTTATGGATTTCCCTGTGGGAACATTTGTGCCACAGCTTGTGAATCTCTTATTCGTTTAAGTGGATCTGTGCACTCATGAAAGTAAATGTTGCATGATTATGCACTTTTTGCTTAATGTTTTGTATTTATAAATGTGTAAAGCGCTCTGAGCCCGTCTTCACTTGGGTGCTTTATAAGACTAAATTGAATTGAAATAATTTTGTTTTCTTGGTCAGAGTCTGCAGAGAACTGGGTATAAGGCAGAAACCAGTCCTAGATGGGACTCTAATCCACCCACCCACTCGGTAAGGGCATGCCAGTCCTCCTGATTTTATGGAGGCAAAGTCATTTCCCCTTTGGAACCCATCATGTAGCTCGCCACCTCAATCTGTCACCCACCTCCAAATTCTTCCCACTGGAAATCTGCGTTTCTCACACTATGACACACTCCACTAACCCGGGATATTTTCAGCCTTGTGCCTCTGGCTGCTCACGATAACATCTCCAGTTATTATAGATTTATAAGACCTCCAGTGTAATGACTCTACACAGCGGCAGCAGTCTGAAGTAGAATGAAATCAGGAGATGGAATGTAATCGCAAACACAAGCCAAAGATGAAATCAGCAGGGTGTGATTCAAATAAACAAGAACCTGGGATATCAAAGCTTCTGGACCCAGCAGCCCTCTGGCACAACAAAAACCTAATTTATCCTAATGATATTCTCTGAACTCTTGGGGGGGGCACCCCACCCAGCACACAGGAACCACGCAGCACCCAGGCACCCCATTTCTTTTTCTATGTGGGCAAATAAAGGAGTGACAATCCTCGGTAATATTTCTGATGGTGTGGGGCTCTGGACATTCCAGCTTTTGGAATCCATCTTCTCGCTTTCTTCTATCTTCAGCTTAGGTCAGTTCTCAGGACTCATGGAATGAATCTCTCCTCTCCCCCTCATCCTCTCAAAGCTTTTTCTCTTTCTCATTCTAAAAAAGCCAGTCTGCTCCCTTTATGTTGAGCTACTCAAAGTCTCTTCAAGGCCCATTCCTGTAAAGTCAATATGGCAATGAGACATTTCTCCTAATTTACACTACTCTTAGAACACCATTAAAAAAAAAAAAAATTCTTATCCAGAAATCCAAATGATCATCACACCCAAATTGAACATTGATTATATAACAACCCACTAAGCTCTGACCCTTTCTGTATGTTCTGCTCCTCCAAAGTCCTTGGTATGTTTCTCTCTCCACATGTTCTGGAGCTGCCCTTCCATTTCTCAGCACGGGGGTTGCCATCATTCTGATCAGGTTCATCTTTGTCTCGTCTGTCCAGAAGACCTTTTACAGAATTCTGCAAGTCATTTTTCTCAAACTGTAATCTTCCTATCCCATTTTGGTGGTTTGTATCTTTCGGTGAGGCCTCTGTACTTCTGCTCATGAAGTCTTCTACTGATAGTCATCTCTGACACATTCTCTTCTGCCCCCTGAAGACTGTGTATGATCTGTTAGGGGTGTTGGGGGCTCCACCATGGTTAGGATTCTTCTATCATTAGCAGTGGTGGTCTTCCTTGGCCTACCAGCTCTTTTGCGATTACTGAGCTCACCAGTGTGTTCTTTCTTCTTAATGACATTCCAGACAGATGATTTAGATCATCCTAAGGTTTGATTTGTAATTTTAAACTGTGGAGTGCGGGTTAAATCAAGGAAAAATGTGACTTTGTCCCAAAAATTATGGAGGGCATTGTATACCATTGAATAAGGTACACCACTCCAGGGCTAAAAAACAAATCTGGCATACATGACCTGCTGTGCCCCTGATGTCAGCCTTACCTTACAGACCAATTCCTGCCTCGTTTTATTCATATTTCCATTAATACACCCATTTAAACCAGTCAAGGCTACTTTAACATCACCACTTGTGACTCATGGGTTGCCAGACCATTAAAGGGCAAAATCAGGGAACAGTTTAGAATTGAACTTAAAATGTGTTATTTTGAGATTTGAGAGAAAAAAATGAAGTTCCCAGAGAAAACGTGTTGCATGAAGACACAGGGAGAATGTGCAAATGTCACACAGTCAGGGTCTGAACTGGGATTTGAACCAATGATGCAACTGTGGTCTGGAACGGAATGGTCTCCTCTGACGAGAGCACTCTATTTATTGACTTTTTTGGGGGTGTGTCATAACAAGGCTCCGCCTGCGCCTGCGCAGGGCCCTGGTCATAGTGAACCCCCCAAGCCCAAGTTCCCTGTTGCAGCATCCCTGTCCCAGGAAAGGGCAGTAAACTTAGCATTAAACTTCGTAGTACAGATACGTAGCTTGTGTCAATCTTAAAAAAACCCTCGAATGAAGGGGCTCTTTTTGTCTCGGGGCCCCGTGCGACTGCCCTGCTTGCCCATGCCAAAGAACGGCCCTGCCTCTGGCGTAAGGACTCTGGTTTTATATCCTGAGCCCTTTTGACCATCATATCCGCCTTTACATTTCCAACGGACTTCCAATAATCAGATACGATCAGAGTCCTCAGCACCTGCTCAGGTACAGTCCAGCCTATATAAGTGCTCTCCTCAAATGCGCGAATGTGTACATCTCTGGCTTGCTGACCTGTAGGCTTCCCATTCAGCCTCTGTTAAGTAAGTAAGTAAGTAAGTGACTAAGTAATACTTTATTTTCTCCTGCATTCACTCCTATACTTTGCCATACATGTGAATTCCCTTTTTTGCCGGCTACTTTCAAACGAAGCTTTCAATCCTTCAGACCTGTCCTCTGATGTTAAATATACTACTTTCGCCCTCTCTCCTCTCCCGTCCTTACCGTGAGCGTGTATTTTCAATTCAAAAGTTCGAGACGTATCCGTATCTGTCGCTAACATTCAGGTAACAATAGATCAGGTGATAATGCGGCGTGACTGCACCACATTGGCAGTGTAGCCAATATTTCCAAATTGAGTTAAATAATTTACTGCATATTGGGTAATTTTCATGATACAACTAACAGCGGTATAATATTTGTCAGACGAAAATACGTTTGTCTCGCGCAGATTGACTTCATCGGTGTCCTCGTTTACAACATTTTTAAAAATTAAAACATATTTAATTGTTTCTTTACATAAAAAATAAATAAGAATAAATCATTTATTCTATGTTTTTGGGATTAGAATTACTATCAAAAACCACACAAGGCATTTTAACAGTTATTAAAGCACTTTAAAAAAAATAAATTGCAAATATTTCATTGAAGTTAGCTGTAAAATGAGTTAAAAATGATAGGATACCGCGACACCGCACAAGTATCATAGCTTTGTTAGTTGTATCATGCGTTATTCTCATCTATGTTATATTATGCAGGGGTGCAGAATTATTCCAGGTAGAAAATGGGGGACGCGAAATACGAAAGTTTGAGAACCGCTGTCATAAAACATCTCTGGAGAGACCTGAAGATGGCAGTTTGAGAGGATCTGGCAGGATAAAATCGATAAACTGCTCAATTCTAGGTGTGCAAAGTTTATAAAGACTTGCTCAAGAAGACCTAAAGCTGAAATTGCTGCCAAATTGAATTTTGGATTATTAAGGAAATTTGCTTAAACTTTTCTAAAAACATGTTTTCACGTAGGTCATTATGGATTATCGATTGGAGATTGATGGGTACAAATGGCCAATTTATCCATTAAAAATTAAATCTACAACAAAATAAAATTTGAAGAGAATGAAGTTGTCTGAATACTTTTTAAACTCGCTATACCTGTCAGTCAGCTTAGTCACTAACCTCTGGACTTTTCCAGGGCTGCTAGGTCCTTTTTATAGCCTGGAGACCAAAACTACACACAGCCCTCCAGATGAGGCCATGGCGGTGCATTACATACCCTAAACCATCACCTCCCTTGTCTTGTACTCCATACATAAGGGGCTCTATATAACATCCCATCAGCTTTCCGTACATTGATGTTATGGGGACAGTGATGAGTCCTGCAGTAGGTCCTTCTCATAAGGTGTACTTTCAAGTTTCAAACCTCCCATCGTGTGCTCAAGTCTAACCTTTTTATTTCCCACACGTACAATTTTATATTTACTTTCATCACATTTCAGCTGCCACAAACCTGACAACCCCTGCATTCTATTCAGGGCCCTCTGTCATTCTTCAGCTGATTCTACATTATCTTCCACCTACTTTAATATAATCCGCTTGTTATTTTTGCTGTTATCAAGATAATTTATGTATATTAAAAACAGCAGTGGTCCCAGTACTGATCCCTGAAAGACACCACTTTTAACGTCACCTAAGTCTCATAAAATTCCTCACGTGTCGTAATCCTTTGTTTCCTGTGTATAAGACATTTTTTACCTACCTACACACAGTACCTTGTACTCCAGCTTCATTTAGTTTGATGCCTAGCATCTTATGTGGTACCTTAACAAAAGCTTTTTGAAAATGCATATAAATAATTGTATGCTTTTGTTATTTCTTCACAGAATTCCAGCACAATCATGAAACCCAACCTCCCCATGCTGACTACTTGCCAGTACAGTTTTTCCTGCCATGTGCTACTCAGTCCTCCTCTTATTCCTTTCATTAATTACTTGTGATCCATGTTAGGCTTAGCAGCCTGTAGTTAACTGGATCAGCCGATCACCCTTTTAACATTAGAACACTCCAGACAAGAACAGGTCATTCAGCCCAACAAAGCTCGCCAGTCATATCCACTTATTAATTCCAAAAAAACATCAAGTCGAGTTTTGAAAGTCTTACTGTTCCTAAAGTCTTACTGTCTGCCGCACTACTTGGTCGCTTATCTCAAGTGTCTATGATTCTCTGTGTGAAGAAAAACATTCTAATGTTTGTGTGAAATTTACCCTTAACAAGTTTCCAACTGTGTCCCCGTGTTCTTGATGAACTCATTTTAAAGACACCATCTCGATCCACAGGACTAATTCCCTTCATAGTTTTAAAAACTTCAATCGTGTCTCCTCTTAATCTTCTTTAAGCTTAAACTAAAAAGGCTCAGCTCTTTTAGGGCTGTCTTCGCTAAAGCAGAGCAATGGGTACTAAGCATACTCTTGTCAATCATGAAGAATCCACTGCATCCACTGAACAGTGTCATCTCCAGGCAGAGGAGTAGCTTCAGTGACAGACTGAGGAGACCATTCCTCCCCCACACTTTGAGGCTCTTCAGTTCCAACCGGGGGAGTAAATGCTGACATTATTCAAAGTTATTGTCTGTTTTTACATGCATTTTATTACTCTTTAATTTAATTTTTTTTTTTTTTTGTATCAGTATACTGCTGCTGTATTATGTGAATTTCCCCTTGGGATTAATAAAGTATCTATCTATCTATCTATCTATCTATCTATCTATCTATCTATCTATCTATCTATCTATCTATCTATCTATCTATCATATAGTGCCTTTCACATCTATCTATCTATCTATCTATCTATCTATCTATCTATCTATCTATCTATCTATCTATCTATCTATCTATACCTTCATGAGGTGTGCTCCTACCTTGTGGTAAGCTTTGAACCCTTTGTGACCATTGTCACAGACTCCACGAAGAGCCGTAGCAAGGTTTGGGGCAGCCACCTGTATATTTAGTTTCCTGGCTGCAAATTGCAAATAAATGATAGCACTGATGTGCTCAAAAAGGAACTGAGGGAATAGGGAAAAGGTGGAGGCTTTTAAAGGGGAAGACAGGAAGTGAGGTCAAAGGGGTCAGGCTCATAAGGGTCTTCAGCCATAGGCTGGAGCCCGGACGTGACACCACAGGGGCCGAAGCTGGCAAGGTCTTCTTCCATAGACTCAGACCCAGAAGTGACGTCAAGAGGGCCAGGAGGAATCTCCCATGAATGGTCTGCAGGAAAGGGAGAAAAAGAGTCGATGCACTCTGCCACATCCCGGTATGCCTTGGAGTTGCGCTTACTCAAGCCCATGTGTGACAGCATGAATTGAATTAAGCAAATTTTGAGAAGTAACATTATGTTATATTAAGTCATGTCATTTCTTATTTTTTATTTTACAGTACAGTATATTGTTTGTTAAGCATTACAAGAAAGTCTAATAAGGATTATTAGGATGTCCAGCTGTAGAAAGATAGATAGAAGATGAGCAGAGAATCGGAACCAGAACAGCAGTCCTATGTTTCACTTCAGCCAAACCGTAATGAAAAAAACCAAAGCAAAAGTCAAGTACCAAAAAGTGAGAATAACAAAATAACACATGGATATTTTATTTGCAAACATTGATAATAATGTGTCTAACTTGCCACTTTTTATATCATTGTGCTGATTATCTTCATTATGGTATTTCAGGAGACATGCTCTGTAGCAATGACACTACATTGCAACCAAGGTAACTCAACATGGCGACCAATAAAAATGGAAAGCAAAACAAAATTGCATCAGAAATAACACAATTATATTTAATAATAATTGAAAACAACAAAACACCTTCATAAAAGGATAAATGTCTGGGTGTTTGTGCAAGCATCCATCTGGTTGCTGTGTCTGTGTCATCCCAATAGATGTTAACGCTGAGGTCTACATGGATTACTTACTTTTAACCCATCTTAGACGGGTAGCACAGATAGTCTATATATATTGTGGAACCTTATCAGCCCTGTCAGGCAGACACACAGACTCTCAAGTCTCAAAGCACACACAATTTATTTTCTTCTTATTTACACACTACCTACAGGGCACAATTCTCCCACAATAGCTCTGTTGTGCCGGGCTGGCCACAAGAATTTTTTTAAATCGGGTCCCCTGCCAGTTAATGGCCAGGTGGTCCCATCTGGGATGCCACTTGTGGAACCTTATCAGCTCTGACACAGACAGACATGCAGACTCACAAGTCCCAAAGCACACACAATTTAGTTTTTTTCTTATTTACACGCCGTCCACAGTGCACAATTCCCCACAATAGCTCAGTCTCTTCTTTCTTTCTCTCCTTTAACTATTTTTTTAACTTCTTCTGCCACCTCCACTCCTCTCCTCACAAGCTCTGTCCTCCACCTCCCGACTCTGGCTCCCAGCATGGAGTGAGGCAGCCTTTTTTATATCGCGCCTTAAAGTATTGCAGGTCCTTTCCAATTAGTTTCTGGCAGTACTCCCGGTTGTGGCGGAAGTGCTGTATGGACACCTGGAAGTACGCCAGGCGCCTGTGGGCCTTCTGCTTTGGTCCAGGACTTCTAAAGTGACCAGGCACCCCCTGGCAGTGACCACGGTCCCAATGTATTCCAGTTCGTCCTCTCATGTTCCGGGGGGAGTGTTGTCCGCAATTTGTCATCTCCCCTGGTCCTTCTGTCTTTGGTACATCCTGGTCAGGGAGCTTCCCTGGTCATCTGCCACAATATATAAAATGGAAAGATCTCCCCGTTTGTCATGCAATTACTTGTGAACTTCTGGGGTAGATCATTGATCTTGATCAAAAGCTTCTGACCTAACTTGTTCTGGCATTTTAAAAAGTGACCTGCAGTCATGAGTTTCTTATGGCACAGTGATCAACAAATGAAGTAGCACGGCAGAAAATGAAAGAAGTCCTGCAACATCTGTTTTATTAGCAATAATAATAAGTAAGTAAACCAAATCATAATAATGTTACTGTATTACATTCCTGTGACGTATTCCAAACCTTTATGTCAATGTTTCTGAATACCTCCTGACAAGAGCATAGAACGATCACCTTACTTTTTAAAGTCTATGCTCAGTGGTCACGTTTTCTCCAAAAGTGACTTACAATATGTTCAAGTTTCCCTTGAGATTTTTTTTATGTTAATATAGAAGATGAAGTACCACTGAGCAGTGACCCCACTGGACAGATGTCCCCTATTCTCTGTTTAGGTGCCATTTCTTTGTCACAGGTACTGATGACTATAACAGTTTGAAGAAGAACACACTTGCTGTCAATTTCAGTCTTCTTTCAATAACATTGACAAGCTACCTCTTCAAGGACCAAAATGACAAGGACAGACCCACAGGGCACTGCAAATAAAATATAGAATCTGTTATGGAAGATCCACAGAGTGAACTTGTGTAGGCTCCTCCTCGAAAGTCAGCGGCCTGTGTGGATCACAAGACTTTAGAATTCCTAAACTGTCGTCAGGCTGGTACTTTCCATGCCATAATCTGAGGAGCGGTTATCTGACACATTGGCATTTACGGCTTAGCCCCCCAGTTGAGCTATGCAGCGGTGAGCATGTGGGGGGCACAAGCTGCACAATGGAGCCTGAGCTGCAGTGCATCAGATGGCCAATTTCCAAGCCAATCCATGTTACAAATCAAAGCCTATCGCTTTGAGCCACAAAAACACAAGCAGCTTTGCTGTGGAAAAGAAGGCTGCCTCACCTTCTTATCAATCTGAGAGAGTATATAAAGAGCAGCCTATTTATCTTACTAAGTGCTCGATTAATTTTAAATTAATTCCTCTATTGGAAAATCAATCAATCTTTTGGAGGTTTTATTCATTAGCAAATTAATTGTCCTTGTTTATTGGAGGAAGTCACGCCGTGGCTCACTGTTCACTTGAATGTAGACAAAGAGAATCAAGACGCAGAGAGAGAGAGCGGGGAGAGGAAGAGAGAAAGACAAGGGAGGAGGAAGAGGACGGGAGAGGCACACCCACGGAGGAGTGAGTGGAGAGGAGATGCAGGGCAGTAGGTGGGATGTCAATGTTTCAATCTACTTGCTGACAATTTTGTATACCGCATAAAGTCTCCTAAGGGCAACCCGATAGCACAACAGTTATTGCTACAGCCATGCACCTTCAAAAGAAACGGGTTCAAAGCTTTGCCTAGTCACTATCTGGGTAGAATTTGCACAAGCTTCTCATGATCATCTCTTAGTGTTTTCAAGCATGACCACCTGGGGACCACCTCTCTGGCTCTGATGATGTAAGTGATACCATTTCAGGGCAAAAGGGAACTTTGGCGCTAACCGAATCTTCTCTTCCTACCATAGTTCTGAGAGCAAGCCCAAAGAAGAAGTCTGGCCCCACCCACAATGCCCAGCGATGGACCCGCCCATCAGAATAATAATGGGTAGTTCCCAGAAGGAGTTGTTCATTTGGACCCGACCCTCAACAAGAACAGAACTCTCACTGAAGGAACCTTTATTTGACGTAGTTAGGCTGCTAAGAGCTGACCCATCTTTACATGCCATGAGCACCATTTTTTTGTTTTATGATTTGTTGCCCTAACATTCCTTCTGGCATCTTCTAGTCAGTTCACCCAGACTCAGACTCTTTAGGCCACCCATCTCTAAAAATGACAGTTGGATTGTCAAATATTTACTTTTTGCAGGACCTCTGATTTCAAAGAAATTTGTTTTTACTAGAAAGATTTGTATCATCCAATAAGAAGTAAGATGATATGTGTTTGTCTATTCAGCCATTCATCTATTTTTTGAAACGTATTTTTCAACTGTTGAGATGGAATCTCTCGTGGCAGCAACACATTGTGAAATGATCAGACTCGACACACTTAAAAAGGTTTGGGGCAGCCATCCGTATATTATCCCTGGCTGCCATGGGTTTGGGTTTTGACAGAAGTGTTTCTTTTGGAGCCCAGACGTAAACTGATGAGGGTTTGTAAAGATGCCGAAGATGCAGAAGTGACATAGGGGAATCGGAAGTGACCGTCTTCTGATGTCAGTTGAGGCACCAGAACCGGAAGTGACATGATCCTAGATACCAAAACCAGAAGTGACATTTTTCTAGGCACCAGAACCAGACATGACACCATCAACATGGAGTCAGACAGACTTTCCTGCGGCTGGTCTGCAGAGATAACAGGAGAAGGTTTAATGCACCCCGCCACCCCCTGGCCTGGCCTGGAATTACCTTCGCTTGGTCCATACAACATCCTCCTACTCACACAATACAATACAATACAATTTATTTTTGTATAACCCAAAATCACACAGGAAGTGCTGCAATGGGCTTTAACAGGCCCTACCTCTTGACAGCCCCCCAGCCTTGATTCTCTGAGAAGACAAGGAAAAACTCCCAAAAAAAACCTTGTAGGGAAAAATGGAAGAAACCTCGGGAAAGGCAGTTCAAAGAGAGACCCCTTTCCAGGTAGGTTAGGCTTGCAGTGGGTGTCAAAAGAAGGGGGTCAATACAATACAATACAATACACAGAACAGAAAAAATTCTTAATCCAGCATAAAAATAAAAATTTTAGAAGTACGGAGCAGAATTTAACAGTAGATGATATCACATAATAAGATTTAGATATTTTTTTAGAGTCCTGGAGACCTCATCCATCAAGCTGCGTCACCATTTCGCCATTCCACGGCTGTCAGTGCTGGCCCAGCCAATCCGATGAAAGGACCCCACGTGTGTCACAGAGTCACCTTCCCAGGACAGATCTGTTTCAGGGTGTGCTCTGGAACATTCTGCAGGACCACTGCATGTATTTGACTCTGCGTTGTCTAGTAATTCTCATTCAATCTCAGACAGTCAATATAAATGATGTTTCAAATTTAATAACATGAGTCACTCACATGACATCCCCTCACTCAGAATGATACCAAGAAGGCTAAAGTCATCCAAAAATAAAGAGCATTTATAGCACCTTTAGAAAGTATTAAGACACCCTCATTTTTTACACCAGTGGTTTCAAACTCTAGTCCTGGAGGGCCGCAGTGGCTGCAGGTTTTCATTCTATCCCTGTTCTTAATTGGTGACCAGTTTTTGCTGCTAATTAACTCCTTTTATTTTAATTGACTTGTTTTGTAAGATTTGTTCCCCTGAATTTCTTCACTGTTCCTCTGAATTGCTTCATTTCTTTCCCTAAATGGCACCCAAACAGAAATGAAATGTGAAGTGAATGAGCCAGCAGAAGACCAGCTAATTTAGGACCTGCAACTCTAACCAGTTGCTTAATTAGACGCTGATTCTTGTTGTTAATTAAACCCGTTCTTTAATTCCATGGTTTGTTGCTGCTCTCATTGTGCAATAGCACACATTTCTGAAATTTCCTTTTTTCTAAGAGCACTGGTAAAATGTTTTGGGGACCTGAGCAGACCAACATTCTTGAGACCATCGCCATTCTTTATTTTCAGATACTGTATGATGGTAATGTTTTGTCATGCTGGTCATGTTTTGCCTCATTTTGTATCTCATTATTGTTTGGCTGGTAATCAAGGGAAAAGAAACAATTAAGGGGTCTGAGTCTTCAAGAGCAAGTCAATTAAAATTAAAAAGAAGTTAATCAGCCGCAAAAACAGGTCAATAATTAAGAAAAAGGTTAGAATGAAAACCTGCAGCCACTGCAGCCCTCCAGGACTTGAATTTGAGACCACTGTTTTACACGTTTTGTTATGTCACAGCCTTCTACTAAAATTGTTCAAATGATCTTATTCCCTCATCAAGTAACATTTGATACCCCCCAGAATGATAAAAAAAAGCATGAATTCAAAATGTTTTACAAATGTCTTAAAATTATGAAATATGACATTAACACAAGCATTCAGACCCTTTGATCACTACTTAGTTGAAGCTCCAATTCCAGTCTGAAATCTTCTTGGTCTGACTGAACAAGCTTCACACAACTGGATTTTGTGATTTTCTGCCATTCTCCTCCACAGATCCTCTCATGTTCTATCAGGTTGGATTAAGACTCTCAATGGACAGCTCCTTTCAGGTCTCTGTATTGATGTTTGCTCGGATTCAAGTCCAGGCTCTGGTTGGGCAACATGAGGACATCCACAGAGCTGCCCCTAAGCCATTCCTGTGTTGTTTTTGCTTTGTGCTTGGGGGTCAATATCCTGTTAAAAGGGGAACCTTCAACTCAGCCTGAGGTCCAGGGCTCTCTGGAGCAGGTTTTCATTCATATTTCCATATTTTGCTCCATTCAGCTTTCCCTCAATCCTGCCAAGTTTCCATTCCTTGTCACTGAAATGCAACTCCACAGCATGTTGCTACCACCAGCATGCTTTATTTTTGGAATGGAATTTCACAGAGGTACCTGGGTTCCTCCACACATGGCACTTAGAATTGAGGCAAAACCGTTCATTAGATCAGAGAATCTAGCTTCTCATTTCTGAGAGTCCTTGGGTGCCTTTTTGCAAACACCAAGTGGGCTTTCATGTGTTGTTTGGCCACTCTGCCATAATGCTTGGATCGGTGGACTGTACCAGTGATGGATGTCCTTCTGGAAGTTTCTCCCATCTTTACACATTTTCTTTGGGGCTCAGCCATAGTGACCATTGAGTTCTTGGTCACTTCTCTTCCCAAGGCCTTTCACCCCTGATTGGTCAATTTGGCTGGAAAGCCAGATCTATCATGGCTGTTCCAGACTTACTCCATTTAGGAATTATGGAGGCCACTATGCTCTTTGGAACCTTTTTGTGTTTCCTGTCACTTTTGTTCATCAGATATTCCCACCCTCTTCTGGACACCAGATGACATCACATCTGGCATGGACGCCGGCTGCTGGACATTTTGTTGCTTTATATATAGAGAGATTTGAAGATAACTTGATGGTGCCACCTAGTGTCCACACAGCTTAAAGGAGTTGCTGTGATTTTTTTTTAACTTCATATTAAGACCAGAAAATTCAAATCTCACGATCAATTTGGGAATAGCAAAGCATACCTCGATGAGACTTCTGTGCTAAATGTAACACCTGGCACTTTAAGAAATAAGATCTGCGGCAGAGAAAGCAATTGGATACACAATGCAAATGCAGGTCCCAGCATAGCTGACTGACAAATAATTTAAGATAACAATAAATAAAGTCAAGGCAGCCGGCAGACGAGGCTTTAAAGTTCTCCTGTGCTGGTGGGATTGAGGAGGCCTGACAGACAGCAGTTGCACAGTAAGCTAATAGCAACAACCACCCCCCCTACTTCTATCACCCACGGGACCCACACTCCCTTCTGTCACCGCCTATCCCTCACTTCTTCTCCCAAATAAAGGACATCTCGCTGATTCAGATAGAGCCGTGTGCTGTGCTTAAGAGGCCTTAGTCTTGTCGGCATTAATCACGATGTGCTTAACATATGTAACCGAGCTCAAATCTTGCAATTCCCAGAAGTACTCTCCATCTCCATTATTTTTAAAGTCATTGGGATAAAAAAGACAATTGGGACCAAGGAAGTGCTGACATTAGCTAACTCGACTCACCCAGAGCCACCTTCAGCCCTGCCGGCTTCACCGAGCACATTTTATTTTATATAGCACCTTTCAGTCAGCCCTTTGCAAGTAGTATCACACTATTTTACAGGCAGATTATGTGACTGCCTCAGGACCACATAGACATGGTGGCCAGGACTGAACCAGCTTACTTCTGACTTGCTTTCCTGTTATGTGAAGCACATTAACATGTTTGCTGACCTGACGCATGCTCCACATAACAGTGTGACACTCTGAGAACTACAGGAATGGCCGTCCTTGGACGCTATGACTTAAGAGGACCATCAAAATGGCTGAACTCTGTTATTCTTTAGCACTGAATAAAATGGAGGATGTGGTGATAATCCTATTACTATTTTCTACTTTATCAACTCAGATAAGACTAACCATGGATCTGGTGGTGTGGAGTGTTGTGATTTAGTCACGTCCATTTTTTCTTGAAGAAACTTGTAGATAGATGTAGACACTGTGCACATACTGTGGACTGGGCAGTGCATCGTGCTATAGTATAGTCATGCCCAGCTCTTCTGAATTGTTACTGTAGACTGGGCAGCCCTATGTGTGCCCATCTCTCTTGAGAAAGACACTAGGCTTGGATTGCTAAATCTGTCAAGTGCTCTGTAGAGATGAGCTAGAACATTTCAAGAACATTTCAAGAAATTCAATGCTGATTCACAAAAAAAAAAAATATGTGAAGCTAGCAAACTTTGCATCATTTCCATGAAGAAAAATGGTGTTTAGTGTCTTCAGAAAGTACTGTATTTGGACCCCTTCACTTTTTTCACATTTTTTCTAAAATTATTTTTTTTCTTCAAACAAGACTCAAAATCCCAGAAGAAGTGAAAATAGGATTTTAGGAATTTGTCACCCAAGTTTTCAGACCCATCGCTGTGAAACTTAGCTGGGGTACGCGCCATTCTATTGATCATCACTGAGATGTTTCTACACAGTTTTGCAATCAACCTGAGGTCAATTCACTTGATTGCACCCGATTAGAAAAGGCACATACATATATGTCTATAGAAGGTCCCACCGTTGAGCAAGAAAAGCAATACCAAGTCTTTGAAGAAATTGCCTGTTGAGCTTAGAGACAGATTTGTGGGACCTTGGGGAGTCTACAAAAACTGTCTGCAGCATTGAAGGTTCCCAAGAGTAAAGAGTAAAGAGTAAAACTTCCATACTTCTGTTCCTAGAGCAATCTGCACCATCGGGAGAGAATGGCTACAGTAAGAGAGGTGACCAAGAACCCAAGGGCGGGGCTCTAGCTGTGCTCCAGAGAACCTGTGTAGCAATGTGGGAAACTTCCAGAAGGACCATCAGCACTCCACTAATCTGGGCTTTATGGCAGAGTGGCTGGACGACACATGAAGGCCTCCTTGGAGTTTACAGCAAAGGCACCCGAAGGACTCTCAGACTATGAGAAACAAGATTCTCTGCAGTGTTGTGCAAGTTCACACCTCACAAGAACTAGCTCAAAGTTCACGTTCATAGTTCACCATTTCAATTTTGAAGTAGTTCATGTTCAGTTCATTTTGTATTTTTTAAGGAATGAGAATAAATTATCCATCCATCCCATCCATTTTCTAACCCGCTGAATCCGAATACAGGGTCACGGGGGTCTGCTGGAGCCAATCCCAGCCAACACAGGGCACAAGGCAGGAACCAATCCTGGGCAGGGTGCTAACCCACCACAGGACACACACAAACACACCCACACTAGGGCAAATCGCCAATCCACCTAACCTGCATGTCTTTGGATTGTGGGAGGAAACCGGAGCGCCCGGAGGAAACCCACGAGACACGGGGAGAACATGCAAACTCCACGCAGGGAGGACCCGGGAAGCGAACCTGGGTCTCCTAACTGCGAGGCAGCAGCGCTACCACTGCGCCACCGTGCCGCCCTGAGAATAAATTACCTATTTTAAATTTAAGTTTACTTTTTTCATCAGAACCAGCAGCTCATCACTACTATTTACCATTTAGTATAGGCCTAACTGATAGGCAAGAGTTTGTTAGTCTTGGCAACAGCAGATCCAGCACAGTGCCAGTCACACAAGGAGTTCCTCAGGTCTCTGTCCTCAGCCCTCTTCTCTTCTGTATTTATATGCTTCCCCTTAGCCATATTATTCGTGGCTATGGACTGGGCTATCATTTTTATGCAGACGATACTCAACTCAACTTCAACGTTTAAAGTGGAACTTTATCAGAGCTTTTTCAACTCACAAACTGCCTCAGTGAAATTAATACCTGGATGGAGCAGAACTCTTTAGAATTAAACTGCAACCAAACTGGACTCCTGCAAATTGGGACTAAAGTGCAACTTAATAAAATGAGTTCCTTCCCAGTCCATCTTGGCGGTGATCTCATCAGACCTGCCTCTACTGCAAAGAATCTTGGTTTAATTTTTGATTCCTCCCTTTCTTATTCCGCCCACATAAATCACATTAAGAAACTTTCTTACTGTCACCTCCGCAACATATCCCGTGTTTGCTGCTTTCTCTCCTTTTCTAATGCTGAGAAACGTGTCCATGCTTTTATCACATCCTGCATCGATTATTGTAATTTCCTACTGGCAGGTGGTCCTTCTAATCTTATATCACAGCTCCAGCTTATTCAAAAACTTACCGGCTGTAAGAGTCCTTACTCGAACCAGCAGCAGCGAGCACACCCATCCTGCTCTGCCTTCACTTGCTCCCTGTGTCTTACAGAATCAAGTATAAAATCCTACTAATAACCTACAAAGCCTTAAACAACCTCACGCCAAACTACATTAGTGACCTCCATCACTATGTGCCTGTCCACCTACTAAGGCCCTCTGATTCTGGCAATCTTGTTGTGCCCCACACTAATCTACACTCCGTGGGTGACAGACAGGGCCTTCAGCTGTATAGCGCCCAGACTCTGGAATGACCTACCGAAATGAATCCGGTCAGCTGACTCCATGAATTCTTTTAAAAAACAACTCAAAACTCATCTGTTCAGGAAGGCTTTTAGCTCTTCTTGACTTCATTCCCCGTCTCTCAGTTTACCTCTCTGTCAAGATGCTCATGTAACCTGCATGTGTGTGTGCGCTAGACCATCAATTCTGTTGTCTGTTAGGCTTTCTCTGAATTTACTGTCTTAATCTTATTTATTTATTTATCTGGTTTGTACAATGCTATATACTGTATACCCTGCCGTTCTTTCTTAAATGCTGTAAGTGCCTTGAGCATGGGGAAGGTGCTAAATAAATAAAATGTATTATTATTTTATTATTATTAACTGTTGTGGATATTGGTACAGAGTTATATATTTTACAAGTGGAAATAAAAGAATACAATACATAGTTATGTAAAGTCATTTTCTTAGTTTTCACATGGGGCCTATGTATGCTTAAGTGCATCAGTTCAAATAGGCTACTAACTACTCAAATATGAAAAATGCATAATGCCTTTCAAACAACTAATTACATGTAGGCCTAATCTACCTTGTAATGAAATTAATTATACTCTAGCAATTCACACACATGAAATTGGAATAAGAGTATTGAATAAAATAGTTTGCTCCATATATGGAAATGATATGTAGACAGAAGGCACAAAAGACGAACAATGTAGAATTGTTTTATTTTGTTTTATTTGTCTGTTGCGTCAATACTGCTCCTCTCAAAAATTATTTTATTCTGGAAACTTATCATAAAACCATAAGCGATACTTTCAATGTAACAGGTGGCCATACGCTCTATTTCTAACCATGTGACACAAATGGTGACTGTGGAATCAGCGTGTTGGTGACCTAACCTGTTAATGCTGCCACTCAAAATTTGCATCACATGTTGCATGTCCAACGGGGAAAAATATAAAGTGGCCTTGCGAAGTACGTTTTCCAAAAAGTGAAACCAGAGCTTCACTGTGTGCTTGCGTCAGCGGGGGGTGCAGCCTACGCACAAACCAGCAGACACAGACAGTGCCTATTTGATTTTACGTTATTTTTTCAGAATACAAATTAATGACAAAAAATTTGTACGAAATAAATATTTGTAAAAATCCTCTATTTGTGCTTACCCAAATACTGTATTCAGATTTGGCTCCACCCCTACATTACAGGGTAAGGCAAAACATTTAATCTGGACCTCAACCAGGTCCAGAATGTCACATCAAACTGAACTAGCTCACGTTCAAGTTCTTCACTTGCAAATACGTTACATTAAGTTTACCGTTCTTAGAAAAACCGAGCTTGTTCAATGAACGCATTCTTTTGAACTACCGTATGTTCTTGCGTTTAAGTTTTCCCGCGGATAAGTCAGGGCTTGATTTTACTGTTTAATTTCCGGTATTTTATAATGTCAGTCGTATAAGTCAAATTCAGAAAACTGATACTATTGGTCCAGGAGATTATGATATGCTAACGCACACTTGAGAGAGTAACCACAGAGCACACTGCCTTTTTTTTTAGTATTGTGCCTACATGACCACACGGTAATACCCAAACTATTCTGAAGCGACGTTTGCACTGTTTTGTGTATCTCACACCCTCATACGCCTTCATCGTAAGAGCATCCCTTATCTACGATGGAGCATTCGATCAGAAGAAAATATGAAACTGGTGTTAAATTAAAAGTTGCTGAAGTGGTGAAAGAAATTGGTAACTGCGCTACTGCAACAAAATTCAATATGCCTGACAAACTTGTGTGAGATTGGAGGAGGCAAGAAGATGTAAAAAGAAAAAAATAATAAGTGCCATATTTTTAAACGCCGTATGAGTTGAGGTCTAATTTCATGATCAATTTTTCAGGTTTCAAGACTCACCTTATACGTGAGTATATACGGTAGTTCATGCACAACACTGATTCTACACAACAAGTGTAGAATTTGGGGAAAAAAAGCCAAAATTTTGTTCACATCTAAATATGACAGCACGTATTTCTGAAGGCAGAGTAAAATAAGAAAAAGACTAATTAAACAATTAGATCATTTAGAATTAAGACTGAACCATTTATTTGTGAAACTGGTTGGAATGAAAACCTGCAGCTACAATGGTACCCCAGGACTGAACTTGCAAATCCCTGCCTTTGAGAACTTTGTGGGGGTACTACATGAAGGGGGTCGTCTTAATGTGTTTTTGTGCCGAGTCGCATCTTTTGTAGTGTTATCCTGTTTATGTAGTCTATGGTGCGTCTGTGTAAGTGTTGTCTCCCTGGAACCAAAGGTGGAAGGAGAACACTGCAGGACTGTGACCCCTCAAGGCAATTTTCCTGTACCCCCCATAAAGTTTTGTCTGGGTTATTCCCTATTTAAACATGAGGAGGGAGAGAAGAAAAGGAGAAAGAGGGTAAAAGGAGGCAAATCAGAAAACAACACTGAAACGCATCGCAAGAACAGAGAAATGCCGATCCGGATCATCACATACCTTTCCACAGCTTGCTGCTCTCAATACCGGACCTGTAATGATATCACCATTCTCATAAAACCACAGGGTTCAGAAATATCAGGACACGCCGAGGACCGTATGGTGAGACTGTTTCTTTTTTAATTTTGGGAAAGGAGCAAACGGTCAACTGCTTCCATATTACAGTTCCCACTGGACAGTTTCTAACTGGTTCAAGATCAATTCCATTAATCATTCTCTGGGTGATTTCCTGGACTTTATGTGTGTTAGGTGTTTCCCGTGCGTTATATCTGTTTTATGTTCAGTGTACGGTAAAGGCAGTGTATATTTATTGCTGCACCATTTTTTATGATATTCCGCTGTTTACTTGAGAGGTTGTGTGTGTTATGGGAGTAAAGGTGAGTGATTTATACTGTTTGGTGTTTTGTTACACTTCCTTTTATTAATATACTAGCAAAATACCCGCGCTTCGCAGCGGCGAAGTACTGCCTTAAAATTTTTATTAATAAGAAAAGTAAACCTTTTTAAGCTGAGGGAAAATATACCAATAATTATTTGTTAAGGATCTCTTTGTATGCTACAATGTCAGTTCGGGCCTCCGGTTGTAACATGACCAAGCTGTGCGCTGAGCTTACTTTTGAGCATGCAACCTACAGTTGGCCATGTGAACAGTAATCTTGTTTCAAATCTCACAGCTTGTATTGCTGCTGTCATAATCGGCTTGAGTTTCATGGTTTGTTTCAATTATGTTAGTATTTGCAGGACTTGTTGTGTTGAAGTGACATTCGGCATCTGTCAAGAGTTGTAAGCATACAACTGGTTTCATCTATAACTTTGCATCCAGCTTTTGAGAGTTTAAACATTCATAAACATCAAAGTGTCCACTACTGAAATCGTCACCTGTGAATCTAAGATGTTTAAGAGGCATTGGCGGTTGTCCAAAGGTGTAAAATATTTGGCCATTTTGGTACACTTGAAAGCGACAACCAAACAGTTCAGCGGCAGCCATCAACTCACATGCAGAACCATAGGTGAAGGGCTTAAGCATTTCACTCTTCTAGTGCTCCTGTGTAATATAATTATCTCCTGTACCGTCATCAGTCCACACCTTGAACCTGTCCCAGTCATTCGATACATAAGACACAATGTTCCTCCAGATATCAAGAGTGAGCCTGATATGGCCGTGCAATATGCAACAAATAGAATGGAAAAGGTAGGTGCCATCTCCGGGCATGGAAACCACTAAGTGACAGTTCTTTGATCGATGATGATCACCTCGATAGACATGTTAATGGGGGTACGGTTAGAACGATAAAGGAAATGGGTACCTGAGCAATGTAAACTAAGTCTAAAATACCTACACAATAACTATAATCATAATAAACGAACAATAAAACAGCAGAGAAGCCGTGGATTAAATAAAAAGGCTGCAGTTTTCAGCAGGGAGACGTGAATACTGTGGCGAAGCAAGGAGGGGAATGAAGAGACCGGAGCGAAGGATGGCCTTACATAGACAGGCAGTCAACAACGTGGGAGGCGTGGGGATGGGGGACTCAATGCCGCCTCACACGGTGACCGAGCTGCAGCCTATGGACGAATATATGTACATAAGTAGGATTGAGTTAGCGTTGGGAACCCGCGTACCAAATTTCTTGAAGATGGGCCCATAGGTAACAAAGACCATTGGAAACTTCAATATGGCGGCCGACAGTGGCGTCATACCACCGAAATAAGTACGTACATCGGTTTCGGTTAGCACAGGGAAGCCACCTACCAAATTTCGTGAAGATGGGGCCATAAATAAGAAAGTTTAACATGGCGGACGTCGACCGTTATGACCGTTACGCGTAGAATTTCGAAATTAAACCTACTTAACTTTTGTAAGTAACCTGTAAGGAACGAGCCTGCCAAATTTCAGCCTTCTACCTACATGGGAAGTTGGAGAATTAGTGATGAGTGAGTGAGTGAGTGAGTGAGTGAGTGAGTGAGTGAGTGAGTCAGTGAGGGCTTTGCCTTTTATTAGTATAGATAAACTGCTCAAAAAAATTAAAGGAACACTTTGAAAACACATCAGATCTCAAAGGGAAAAAAAATCCTGCTGGATATCTCTACTGATATGGACTGAGTAATGTGTTAGGAATGACAAGATGCCACATTGTTTGATGGAAATGAAAATTATTAACCTACAGTGGGCTGAATTCAAGATGTTGGGACCTCAGGCCACGCTCATGAAGTCTGTTTCTGATTGTTTTGTCAAAGACATTCATACCAGTGGCCTGCTGGAGGTCATTTTGTAGGGCTCTGGCAGTGCTCATCCTGTTCCTCCTTGCCCAAAGGAGCAGATACCGGTCCTGCTGATGGGTTAAGGACTTTCTACAGCCTTGTTCAGCTCTCTTAGTTTAACTGCCTGCCTCCTGGAATCTCCTCCATGCCCTTCAGACTGTGCTGGGAGACAGAGCAAACCTTCTGGCAATGACAGGCACGTATTGATGTGCCATCCTGGAGAAGTTGAAGTACCTGTGCAACCTCTGTAGGGTCCAGGTATCGCCTCATGCTACCAGTAGTGACCCTGACTGTAGCCAAATGCAAAACTACTGAAAAAACAGATGAGGCGGGGAAAATGTCAGTGGCCCACCTGCTAAACCATTCCTGTTTTGGGGGTCGTCTCAATGTTGCCCCTCTGTTGTTAATTTCATTAACACCAAAGCAGCTGAAACTGATTAACAGCCCCCTCTGCTACTTAACTGACCAGATAAAAAGCCCAGAAGTTTCATTGCGTTGATGCTATACTAACTTACATACTGTATGCTTTTTTTTTTTCATATTTGATCGCCGATTGGGGAAATAATTGGGGGATGTACGACTCTTGGCAGTGTAGTTGACGGTCTGGACGACTGGGCTGGCCGTTACAACTTCAGTCTGTTCATAAGTGATGGCATATTCACTGTAATTGTAACTGAGCCTACAGCACACATTGAAAGCAAATTTTAGACTGCACGTGTGGTCTGATGTCCGTTGTGATAATCTTTATATCTTTGCACTTCTTGTATGTCAAAGTGTAATTCAAAAGACTGAAATTGAAATGTGATGGTCAACAAAAACCTTACGGACAGAAAATCATAAGTAAAAAACGTGTCTGTTTACTTCTCATGGGTCTACATTTTGTTATCAACATTTCATCTACCACGTCACGAAAGAGAAATCCTTTTTGAAGACAAAACTGTTTTTTGATGTGTGCTGATGCCAATTACGGGTCTGTCGCAGTTTTTTTATTAAGAACAATGTGCTCTGGGTGGGCAGAGGTGCACATGATAGCGTGGATGAGAGTCCCAGGGGTGTTGATGAGGGAATTGGTGGAGCCAGCACTCGTGTGTGCCAATCAGCTGATTTCCTCATTAGGTACTTGCAACCACTGAAACATAAAAGGAGCCTGATTAGGACCAAGAGGGGAGAGATCGGGAAAAAAGAAAGAAAGAAAGAAAGAAAGAAAGACTGATGGTTAAAATGAAAAGGAAAGCACAAAAAGGGGAGCAGCAGGATGGTGGCTGAGCCAGTGCTTCTACAGGAAGGAAGTAGACAGTCGGGAATGCTGGCTCGGGCAGAGCTATGGCATTCTGGTGCAAGGTCACTCCTGGTGATCAGCCAATCAGAACCAAACACTCTCACTAAAGATTGAGAAATGGCAGCAAGTGAGAGGAGTAGGGCTGGCAGGGTCCTTGAAGACTCTGAGGGATGGCAGCAAGGACATGAGCTGAATAAAAAGGGTTGACTACACCTGTCATCTTCCTGAGGTGACGGAAAAGGGTAAGCAGAGGAGACATCAGTTTCAGAAGGAAGCATTGAGGCTCATGATGATTTCACTGAAGGAATCCTGACCATATTTTAACCACAGATTTTAACCTTTATGGATTTGTTTATTTATTTGAATTTTAACCTCCACAGAGACACTGTTTTTAATCAAGGATTATTTATTAGTTAAAGACTTGCCTTGCACTTTTGAACTCTCTGGATGTAAATAAAAAGCACTTTACATATTTACACCTACTCTTGCTGTGTTATGTGTCCTCATTGCCCAGTCCATCTTGGTTTATGACTATGGAGGTCCCTGGTTCAAGGATGAGTATGCCTGCTGTGGGCAACCCGGGCATCACAAGACACACTACCAGCGAGATTTACGAGGTCTACACACATAATGCAGGAGGTTGTTGTTGACTAATCAGATATGATTGAAAAATGTCGTCGACAGTGAAGAGATACAAACCTTGTACAGTTACTGAGTTGGCAGCATCTCTACAAAACTACATTTAAAGTTTATTGGCAGATAGAAAATAGTGACCCAAGACCACCAACTGCTGAAAAATCAAACCTGTTAATGTTTTGTTTAGCTTTTCATTCAAAGCTAACAATACCTGATTTTGTGGAAAATAATTTGGTGGAAGAATTACAACTTTTTTCCCTTCCTTTTCATTCTCTGTCTCTGTCGCTCTCAAAACAGAGTGTTGAAAGATCTTATTGTTTTTGTTCTTAACATTTGGCATGTCATATCACACATACTGCAAAGAAAACAAAAACCGGTGCTGAACCAGGTTCATGGTGTAGATCATGCATCATGTGGTGCTTCGATTTGAGGAGAGGTGTGTCTTCTTGGGAAGTGAGGTCCAGAATGAGCAAGGACTTCTGTTTGACAAGAGGCTTTATATTGCAGAAGCTGAAGGGGTGGGGCTAGTGATGTGGAAATGACATCATTAGTCTTCCAGGGTGTTCTTCTTTCTAAAGAAAACAGAAATAGTGTTAATGATGGTGTCACACCTGAAATCTTCTTCAGATTTTTTTTACAATGCAACACTACCAGTGCTCATATGCATGATGATGATGATATGATTCATGGCATGCAAAAGTTTGGGCACCCTTGCTTAAAATGTCAGTTACTGTGAATAGTTAAGCGGGCAAAAGATGAATTGATCACCAAAAGGATTAAAGTTAACGTTGACATGTTTCTTTTCAGCATTGTATGCAAGGTTACTGTATCATTTTTGTTTTGTACAATTTAACAGTGAAAAAAGGAAAGGATCACCGTGCAAAACTTTGGGCACCCTAAGATATTTGCGATCTCAGACCTTCATCAGCTCGCTAGTACGTTGGTGGTTTGTTCACAGTCATCGTTAGGAAACCCCAGGTGATGCAAATTGCAAAGCTGCATAAATTCTGACTCCTTAAAACTTCCCAACAATCAACAGCCTTGAGCTCCTCTAAGCTGCCGCCCAGCACTCTGAAAAATAAAATACTTGAGGTCCACAAAGCTGCAGAAGGCTACAGAAAGACAGCAAAGCGTTTTCAGGTAGCTGTTTCCTCAGTTCGTAATGCTAATAAGAAATGTCAGTTAACAGGAATAGTGGAGATTTCTCCCTTTGTAGAATGGATGATGGACTTAACACCATTGACGTCACTTTCAGTTTGAGACCTCCTGAACCTGCTTCTTCCCTACTGTGGACCTGACAACTGGCTCCTCCACCATCTTGGGGCCAGTCGCTGACAGACTCGCATCAAAAAGAAAGATGTTGCTGCATTTACTGCGTGCTTCTTTTGCAGTTTATTTCAGTTATATGGAAATCACCTTCAGTTGGCCCAGCCCTTCATTATTTCTTGTATTATTATTTTCATAAAACATAATGAGTTATTAAACTAATATGTTTACCTGTCTTTGCTCATTCAACAAATTAGTCAAACAAACTGAACTTCATTAAAATATTACTCTTATTTCACTTTCAGCTTTAGCTCATTAATTGCACTGAGCATGTGTCATCCACTAATTCTTTTGAATTTGAACTGAATTATTACCCGAGAATGAGTCACACATTCTTTTTTTACTTAGGATTCTTGAATTTATATGCTTGTTTTGGACACATCTTTAACACCATCACCTGGGTTTATTATCTGGGGGTATCATCTTAATGCACTAAAATTGCTGAAGATTATATATATATATATATATATATATATTAAGTGCAAAATTCTTTTCTTTTTCTTTTTCCTCTTTTAAAGACTATATTGGTAACAGATATCTCTATCTTTTAACCTTAAAGCGCCACTGCATGGGGGCTTGATGTGCTTTGGACGTGCTCTGTCTCTGGGTATGTCAGAGGACTGGGACTGCATGAAGTGGGTTTTAGCCTCACCTGGGGAGGCAAAAGGGAGGGTGGGGGTTAAGGGGAAGAGAAAGAGAGCAGGCTTGATCTATATCTAATCTATCATCTCAATCTTTATAATTATAACTATCAACGTAATAATAAGCTGCATGGCAACAACTCTTGGGGGAATAGGAAATTAAGACCTAAACTATTTCACTTCCAGTTAAGACTATAATATGACACCAAAAACTCAGAATCAGTGTCTCCATGATGGGACAGTTAACTTCGTAAGCTGGAATGTTAAAGGCCTGAATCACGAATTAAAGAGAAAGAAAGTACTTTCTCACCTAACAGGTCTAAATGCTAAAATAGTATTTTTACAGGAAACCCACTTACTAAGTAAGGATCAGTTCCGCTGCAAAAGACTGGACTGGCCAAATGTTCCATTCTAGTTTTACAAAGAAAACTAGAGGGGTGGGAATTCTCATACATAGAACAGTACCATTTGTAGCATCAGATGTAGTATTGGATCCTGAAGGGAGATATGTGATGGTCATGGGAGACTTATCTAACTGTAAAATGATTTTGATAAATGTTTATGCACCTAATGTTGATGATAAGGAATTTATACAAAATTTATTTGCATCCATTCCCAATCTGAACACTCATAAACTTATAATGGCTGGGGACTTTAATTGTGTTCTAAATCCACTTTTAGATAAGACTTCCTCCACAGGGGAACGCAACTAACACCGCAAAGATAATTACAAAGTTTATAACTGATCACAACTTATCAGATCCCTGGAGGTTTTAAACCCAAATTCAAGAACATATTCTTTCTACTCACCAGTACATCATTGCTACTCAAGGATTGATTACTTCTTTATAGATAATAACTTCTTGCCTAAGATTAAATCTTGTAAATACGATGCTATTGTTATTTCAGACCATGCTCCGATGATCTTGGAGCTGAAATTACTAAGCCCCATACACTCACCCCAGATGGCGCTCAATCCGCTTCTATTAGCTGACGAGAATTGTACTGAATTTATATCCAAACAAATTGAATTCTTTCTAGAGACAAATACATCCCCTGAGATCTCTGCAGGAATACTCTGGGAAACTCTTAAGGCCTTCTTAAGAGGACAGATTATCTCATATCTTTCCCACAGAAATAAATCCGAAGCGAAGAAAGTAGCAGAGATAAAATCGAAATTACTAAAATAGATGAAGAACATGCCAGACTACCAAGCGAGACTCTACATAAGAGGAGGCAGGCTCTACATTCAGAATTAAACCTCTTGACAACTAAAGAAACTGAACAACTAATTTACAAATCCAGACATCATTATTATGAACATGGAGAGAAAGCTAATAAGCTTTTAGCGCAACAAATTCACAAGCAAGATGTGCAACGCAATCTCGTAATTACTAACACTAACGGAGATAAAATCATCGAACACAAAAATATAATGTACACTTTTAGAGACTACTATAAATCCCTATATACTACTGAGTTTAAAGAAGACAATATACAATCTAATGCATTTCTGGATAAATTACAGATACCACAAATTGACGCTTTTAGTGTGGAGGAACTCGATAAACCTCTGTCATTATCAGAATTACTGGATGCTATAAAGTCACTCCAAGGTGGAAAATCAGCAGGCCCTGACGGCTACCCTGCAGAGTTTTACAAGAAATTCTCCGCTCAGCTAGCTCCCTCCTATTAGCAACATTTACAGAAGCCAGAGATAACCAATCTCTTCCACAAACCTTTCGCCAAGCACTAATCACTGTCTTTCCAAAACAAAATAAGGACTTATTACAATGTGCATCATACAGACCAATTTCACTTCTGAATAACGACGTTAAAATACTCTCTAAAATCATAGCTAGAAGGATGGAGAAAGTGCTCCCTCAGTAATATCACAAGACCAAACTGGATTTATTAGGGGCCGACACTTATCTTCAAATCTTCACGCCTGTTTAATGTAATATACTCACCAACTAAATCAAACACCCCAGAAATATTATTATCATTGGATGCAGAAAAGCATTCGACATGATTGAATGGAAATACCTTTTACTATTTTGGAGAAGTTTGGGTTTGGCCCAACATTTGTGCATGGATTAAATTACTGTATACTAACCCAGAAGCTTCAGTTTGCATCAATAACATTTGCTCAGACTACTTTAAACTAGAACGTGGCACAAGACAAGGATGCCCTTTGTCACCACTGCTGTTTGCAATTGCCATTGAACCACTGGCAATACATTGTCGAAATACTGATCAGATAAAGGGGATTAGCAGAGAAGGACTGGAACAGAAAATCTCATTATATGCAGATGACATGGTACTGTATATATCGGACCCAGAAAATTCTGTGCCTGCAGTCTTAGCAGCACTCACAGAATTTCAAAAGCTCTCTGGTCTCAGAATTAATCTGAATAAAAGTGTACTCTTTCCGTGAATTCTCAAGCATATAATATTAGATTAGACACCCTTCCTTTTATCATTGCAGAACAGTTTAAATACCTCGGGGTAAACATCACAAGTAAACATAAAGCTCTTTA
This sequence comes from Polypterus senegalus, assembly GCF_016835505.1. NCBI lineage: Eukaryota > Metazoa > Chordata > Cladistia > Polypteriformes > Polypteridae > Polypterus > Polypterus senegalus. The sequence goes on along the minus strand of NC_053163.1, from coordinate 136,594,197 downwards.
TCAACAAAATTTCGTCGTCTGCATGGAAAAAATTAAACAAGACTTGCATAGATGGTCAACCCTTCATCTCACACTAGCTGGAAGAATTAACACTGTTAAGATGAATATTCTTCCTAAGCTCCTTTTTTTATTTCACAACATACCAATATACATTAATAAATCGTTCTTTAAGCAATTAGATTCAACAATAACCTCATTTATTTGGAATTCTAAACATCCACGCATCAAAAGAGCGACCCTACAAAGACAAAAGGCAGAAGGCGGCATGGCTCTACCTAACTTCCAATTTTATTACTGGGTGGCAAATATACAGTCGATAAGAACCTGGACACAAATAGAAGAACATACACAGGCATGGACCGCAATAGAAGTAAAATCAATACACTAATAACCCAATTGTGCTCCACTCACTTAGAATCTGGAACCAATGTAGAAAGCATTTTAAGACGGAGAAGCTTCTTTCTGTGGCACCCTGCAAAAGAACCACCTCTTTCAACCTTCGCAAACATATGCAGTTTTTAATATCTGGAAAAAATTTGGAATTAACTTGCTTAGAGATCTTTATATAGACAACGTCTTTGCATCCTATGAACAATTACATTCCAAATTTAACATTCCAGCTACAAATTTCTTTCACTATCTTTAAATCAGGAACTTTGTTAAACAGAACCTTCCAGATTTTCCTCATCTTGCACCCTCATCCACGCTGGAAAAAATATTGCTCAATTTTGAGGAATTAGACTCCATCTCTACAATATATAAAATCATTTTACAATCCCTTCCTTTCAAAGATCCAAGAGGACACTGGGAAAATGACCTCTCAATTAATATATCAGAAAAGGAGTGGAAAGTAGCAATGTAGAGAATTCACTCAAGCTCCATATGCAAAGCATACAATTATACAACTCAAAATTATATATCGAGCACATCTGTCTCGACTAAAACTCTCCAAAATGTTTCCAGGGTGAGATCCAACCTGCGAACGCTGCAACCAAGTCCCGGCCTCAACAGGTCACATGTTCTGGGCCTGCTCCAAATTAACATTATTCTGGACAAAATTTTTAATTACCTCTCAGACAGCCTTGGACTCACAATCCCTCCTAACCCATTAACAGCTGTGTTTGGGGTTCTTCCAGAGGGTCTTAAAGTGGAGAAGGACAAACAAATTGTGATTGCATTCACTACACTGTTGGCACGCAGACTTATTCTGATAAACTGGAAGAACCCAAACTCTCCTCTTTTAAGTCAGTGGGAAACTGATGTGTTATATTATTTAAAATTGGAAAAAATCAAATACTCAGTTAATGGATCTGTACAGACTTTTTTCAAAACATGGCAGGATCTAATCAGTAATATTTTAAAATAAGTTTATAAAGCACAGAGAATTTATTAATTTAGGTATGTTTACAAGCCTTAAATTTTACACCGTTTAGCTTGCTCTCTCTCTCAAGGGTGGGGATCGATCTGTGCTTAGCATAATTCTTTTTTTTGTAAAAACTTGATTGCTATGTATTGATTGTAATAAAATTAATAAATAAAAATTAAAAAAAAAAAAAGATTCTTGAATTTATTTTCTTATATTAATAATGCATTTTTACAAATTATTATGCCTTTAAATAGGTTAATATTATAGAAAATGAATTACCAGCAGGTAAAATATTGAATTTACTTAGTATAAAGGATGTGCTGTAACTAAATAAATAAATAATTTGTGATTCATTCAAGGGGAGAAAGTAAAGGCTTTGTATTTATACTGATGAATGAAATGAATCAAGTGAATCAAATTAATTAATTTCTACTAGCTGGCCCACGTGACCCTGTAGAGGATATAGCGGGTTGGATAATGGATGGATGGATTGTTGGGTAGTTTGAAAGAATTGAGTCAGTAAAGCAAATTGAAATACCTACCATTAATTCTACTAACATCAATCAATCAATCAATCAACATTTATTTATATAGCACATATTCATACAAAAAAATGTAGCTCAAAGTGCTTTACAAAATGAATAGAAAATTAGAAGACACAATAAAAGATAAACATAAGTCAACATTAATTAACATAGAATAAGAGTAAGGTCCGATGGCCACGGTGGACAGAAAAAACAAAAAAAAACTCCAAACATCAAATTAATCTACTATGAAATAAAACCCTAAGGTCAGTGTGTTCGGTCCCTTTGAGCACTCTGATTGGTCAGTCTGCTTTTGGTTTACAAAGCCTTAAATAATCTCACTCCATCTTATATTTCAGAATGCCTTTCACCTTACACTCCAAATCGTAACCTTAGATCTTCAAATGAGTGTCTGCTTAGAATTCCAAGAGCTAAACTTAAAAGAAGTGGTGAGGCAGCCTTCTGTTTTTATGCACCTAAAATTTGGAATAGCTTACTGATAGACATTCGCCAGGCTAATACAGTGGAGCACTTTAAAAAACTGCTAAAAACCCATTATCTTAACATGGCTCTTTTATAGCTTCATTTTAGTGTAACCTTGATATTCTGTATGTCCATTTAATTGTAATTTTTTTCATGGCCCCACAATCCATACTAACCCTTACTATTCTCTGCTTTTCTTGTTCCAGTTTTCTGTGGTGGTGATCTGTGCCACCGCTACCCGATTTTTTTTTTTTTCTTCACCCCTCAGGTGTTTTTTTTTTTCTGTCCTCCTGGCCATTGCACCTTTCTTAATTCTTTGTTACTTCATATTGGCTAGTCTTATTTTTATATATTGTAAGACGCTAGGTGGCACTGTTCCCCCTTTAAACCGAACAGACAGTTGCACAGTACACACAGGGTAAAAGCAATGAGAAGTATTTTTATTGTTTTTCTTATCAATAATAGTGCCATCAAGCACCCCAGCCTCAGTAAACAGTCAAATAAACAAGCATAATTCTCAATAATAATTATAACTCTCTCCTCCACACCTCCCAGCAAGCTTTGTCCACCACCACCCGACTCCGGCTCCCTTGCTGGATTCACAGCAGTCTTTTATATAGTCCTTGATCCAGAAGTGCTTCTGTTCTTCCTGTCACGTGACTTGCCAGCATCTGAGCTATGGATGAGATATGACTACCCCATTCTTCTTGTAGTGTCTCCTGGCGGAACCCACAGTACCCAGTAGGGCTGTGGAATTAAACTAAATGTCCCATAGTGCCCTGTGGGAATCCGGGGCACCGTTGCTGTCCAGGGCAGCTGCCACCTAGCCTTTTCCTTCCCCCATCCTTCCATCGCAGGGGCGTCCAGGCCAGATTGAGCTGCCGGCCGTCTCTTACTAAATATATTTTTTATAATCTTTTCTTTCTTCATCTTGTAAAGCACTTTGAGGTATACGGTATCATTTGTATGAAAACGTGCTATACAGATAAATGTTGTTTTTGTTGTTGTTTCCCTGCATGTAATTGGTCTGTTCGGCATTGGTGACGTGATTTAAAGATGTAGTGTGAGTGTGAGATGCACAAGGAGGAGTGAAGGCCACGCTGAGAGTGTCGCCTTCAAGCCAGAGATGAGGTGTGAAAGAGAGTTAGAGACGGAGGCTTTACAGGAACGGAGTCAAGAGAGGGGGAACTGGTTAAGAGACGTCCACACACACGCGAAAACAGACGAAAGGTGCAGAAGATAAAAGAAGGGCAAGAGAGAGCAAATGTTTTTAATTATTCTATTACATTTTGCAGGTACAGAGTCTAGTATTATAGTAATTCATAAAAATGAATATATACAAAAGTAATAAAGAAATGCCTTTGTGAAATAAAAACTAAACTAAAATTGCATTAAGAAGGAAAACTAAAACTCAACTGAATTTCCAAATTAGATCAGAAATAATACAGAAATAAAAACTAATCAACAGACCAAACCTTCCGGCCTATATATGATGATCAGATATCGAGGCAGGTCCTCAAGATTGGCACTGTCAGTTGCTGGAGTTCATTTGTGGATCATTTTCTTGTTTTGGTTTCTTTGCTTTCTTTTGTGGTGAATGGTGGGCTGGATTTTGTTGCTTGGGTTGCCCTTTAGGCAAATCCTGTGTTTTGCCTTCTATTTTGTTCTTGTTTGACTACAGTATATCTTTTTTTTGTTAGTAAATCTTCCTTTTTTTCAAACAGCCAGAGTTTTCATGGTTTTCTTTCCTTCTTTTTGCAATATTTATTGACAAAGATTAGTAATGCCATGTTTTATCGTGTAAGGTCCTATGGTGACCCTATTTTCCCTTTTTATACCCTTTATTGAGAAGACCTTAACAAAATGTCGTAAATTCCAGACACATACAGCTCAGGTACTTTAGCACTTCCTCCCTCCTTCCCTTCTACATCTGCAACCTAAGGGGATTAGAGTTAAGTTCAAATTTAATTATGCATTATTGATAGAAATGTCCAAAAATATTAAGGAAGCAGAGTACTTTTTGAATATTGGCAAACCACACCCTTCCATCCTAAGCAGCAGTACATCTTGTATCCATAGGTGGCTCTTGGTCAATCTTCAGTCTAACTTGGGCTTTGCTACCACATGGCCATTGAATGGATTATTGAAACGGGCCACATGCCTGTCTCCGTATGGCTGCCGAGATAAAGTTGTCTTCATCCTGGTCCTTTCTTCATGGCCAGATGGTGAGAGTGAGGGGAAAAGGCAAGGTGACCAACACAAACTAATGGGGAATTGTAGTACAGAATGGGCTCTGAATTGAAACCAATCAAAAAAAGCCAAACATTAGACCAATAGAATTAGTTTGTCTGTCCTTTCCTGTGTCATCTACCAATAAAAGACTTCTGGTACAACTCATTCCCCCATTTGCTTTGTTTAGACAGTTTATGGCCTTCCTGTGATGGGTGGCTTGTAGACTCTTGTAAGACCAACACATTCACCCTTGCCAGGCTGGTCTGAAGCTCCATCTCCCTCAACATAAACCCCTCATCCTGACTCCATCATAAAGATTAGGTGGGGGAGTTGATTGGTTAGGTAGACATTGTGAACTTGAACCCAGACACAGACAGACGGACATCATTGTTTCACCCAACACACCCTTTATTGACAATATTTACAGTTTGTTTACATGCACCCCCAGTGCCTCTTGCACCGATCCCCCAATGTCCACAGTCCACACAGTTCAACTGCCTTCCTTCTCCTGGCCGCCTCCAGTCCTCTCTCCAGCTCCTCTCTCCGGCCCCTTAAATAGGAACCCGGATGGGCTCCAGCTGCTTCCCGGCACTCCTCCGCAGACACGCTCCAGTGTTGCGGAAGTGCTGGCTGTGCACCCGGAAGCCCTCCAGGTGTCCCCTGTCTTCTTCCCCCCAGCACTTCCTGGTGTGGTGGAAGTGCTGGGCTCCTGGGTTGTTCAGGCACCGGGGCGCCGCCTGGCGGTGGCCACGGGTCCCTGCAGGGCTGGGCTTCGAAGCCCTTTACCCGTGGCCCCCAACATAACCAGGACAGTCGCCCCCTCGCAGTCTGGAGGAGGTACAAGCTCTCCTCTGGGCGTCCCAACATCAAACACTGTTGTTCTCATCAATGAAGTGAAACATGCACCGTGAAACACTAATATTACATTTGCTTTGTTTAGTTTACAAATAAAGACATGCAGAATACGTAACAACCTACATGCTAGAAATCACTCCATCAAATGCCATAAAGATCTTTTGGCAGTGCTGTGCCTAAAAAACATACCCAAAAATAAATGGAATTTTTTTCTGCTTATGTAATAAAGGCGCTACAAATGGCTGAAGAGTAATGAGTATAAACCTCCAAATTTTTAAAGGAATCCAAAGAAATAAGATTACAAAACATTTGTTTACACCAATATCAACTAAAAAGTAGCACTTTAGAGATTTCTCTTCAAAAAACTGGATTTTACAGTCCATAACCAAGACATCTTATGATACACAACCCTGAAATCAATTTTCATCTGTCATCCAGGACAGTGCCAAGTTAAGATGTTGCATTCCAAAACATTGCAAGGATATACTGCTTGGCACAACGTTTCCCCATTTCTTGAAACATTGTGTCCCTTTCTGGAAACATTTAAGCTGTTGCACCTAAACAATCAAAGTATGGCAGTAGCAGTTTTTGTTTTTTTAGAAAAAAAAATGTACATGTATATATACAGTATACTAGGGGGCTTTGCCCCCTGCTCGCTCTGCTCGCCAACCCCCGTGCCTGCACAACATGCTAGCTTCTTTGCCGCTCTGTCACTCGCGTATGGGGATGCAGATGCACAATTTAAACAGATTTTTATTTTCATGGCAAATTTTAACATATGCATGATGGAAATATTTCACATTACAGTGAGCAATTAACCATATTAAAAAAGAGTAAAACGTAATCATTTGAAAGAAAATTATGTTTCATGCTGCATTCAAGTTATTCATTGCGTAGTACAATTTCGTTGTGTTTGGATTTGAAATTAACATGCAAATACATTTTAAACTTACACTTTTACTGTAAAACTTCAGTAAAAACAATTTTTTGAATTAAATTTTCGTCAATATCTCATTGAATTTTGATTCTGTGTTTGGACCTTCGTCGTGACACCGCAACGTATAACTGCCCTGAGTGAATTTTGTTTCTTTCTCTCTATTAAGTAAAATGACTTTTTCAAATGTTTGGCTCTGAGATTTGTTAATTGTCTTTGCAAAAGCTATTCTAATGGGAAATTGTTAACGCTTTAATACGAATGGCATATGAAGATCTCCTTTGTTGTCTAATGTTATCTGCGGAAGATGCACTACATTACCTTTCTTGGATACATCCTTCTTTCTACAGTAATTCGTGCAGTGGAAGACTGGACGGTGTTAACGGTTGTAGATTTTCTTTGCGATATTGTAAGTTCTGCACGATCACCATTAACTGTTTCAGCATAGTCTATTGATACACATTAAACCAATTGGCCGTGTAACCGATCATTTTTTTCGTTAATTCGTTTGACTTCATTGTTTCTCGGTGCTAGGATTGCCTGTGTACTCATTTTTTCTGTTGATAACCCTTGGTGATGAAATTCTTCAATAAGATTTGGACATAATACGTCTCTTCTTTAGTTGGGAACTTAAAGTGAGGAACACATTAAAATTTATAAGAGATGAGAGAGCAGGAACTGCGTCTGTAAAAAGCATTCACATGAATGAGAGGTGAGAGTACCGTGTGCATGGCTGAATATGGTTGAGAGGAGGACATGTTCTCCCCGTGTCTGCGTGGGTTTCCTCCGGGTGCTCCGGTTTCCTCCCACAGTCCAAAGACATGCTGGTTAGGTGGATTGGCGATTCTAAATTGGCCCTAGTGTGTGCTTGGTGTGTGGGTGTGTTTGTGTGTGTCCTGCGGTGGGTTGGCACCCTGCCCAGGATTGGTTCCTGCCTTGTGCCCTGTGTTGGCTGGGATTGGCTCCAGCAGACCCCCGTGACCCTGTATTAGGATTCAGCGGGTTTGAAAACGGATGGATGGATGGATGGAGGACGTGACTTGAAAAAATGTCATGGCCACAGTCTCATCTTGCGGTATTTGAAAAAAATCCTCCAAAAAGTCTTGTCTCATTTTTTATATTATATGTAAACCACTACCGCCACACCTGGAATTGCAGCCACCTTACCACCAGTCATGGAGCCAGATTTGAGAGGTGGAGGATGAAGCTTGCGGGAGGAGGAATGTAGTTTGAGAGAAAGAAAGAGGAAGAAAAGGACTGTGTTACATATATTTGGTGCTTTGTGCTGAAAAATGCTTCCCTACTTAAATAAAAGTGTGTTGTCTGGCAAGCCTTGTGTCTCAGCCTGTCTGTGTTGGTGTTTGGGGAGCGGTACAACCCCTGGTGTTCCATAATATTTATATACTAAGCTGACCTTTTAAGGCGACCGACTTTTAAGTTGACCACTTCTGAAGGCAATTCAATATGTAGATCAATTTGATATTTTATACACACTCATTAATTTGGTTAAATTGCATTTGAGCGGTATTACTTTAATACTCGTAGTTTCTGTTATTTTTGTGATGAAATTTAAACTTTTTTCTATATTGAGGTCGCCCTTTTGAACCCCCTGATATTTACTACGCGGTGAGGCATTTGTTACTCCATCAACATTAATTATTCCCAGAGACATAATTTTGTCTATTTTTCCAGCACATCGCGCACAAAAGCAAGGGAATGATGGGAGCACCAGAACTCTGCTCACATCATGTCGCTTCGTACCGCAAGCTGCAAGTAGTAAGTCTGTGATAAGCGGAATACCGCTACGCTTTCCACTCACGGGACGGAAGGACAATCCCGACCGCTTTTATATAGTAAGAAAGAAGAAGAAGATATTGCACAGTCTGGAGTAGAAAATCATCTTTTACCTGGAAAAACAAAACTACAAATCCCATCGTGCATTGCAAAATGGACGGGGCGTATGTGAAACTCCGTGCCTGCGTAGCACTCACGGGACGGAAGGACAATCCCGACTGCTTTTATATAGAAGGATATGCAGTACATTCATCTCTGATCATTTGAGACTTTGTGGAAGTAACCAGGGTTTTTGGTGGAGTGCATTATGTTTGCTTCTGTTTTCAACTTTTGATTTTTGATTACTTTTGTTGTCACTTCTGAGAAGCGAACCCTTCTGAAATATGTTTATTAAAGGAGGAAGAAGATCCTTTGCTTTTTCTTTTTTTTCTGTGGACAAACCCGACCCAGACAGTCACCAGGCACAAGTCCAGCAGCACACACGGTTTTTATTTTGATGCGGAAATGTTTCCCACTAATGCCCAGCACAGATATAAGCACCAAGCAGCATAATAGTAAAGCACTAAGCACTTTGTCTTTTCTTCTCTCCGTCTCCTTCATCCTCCAGTCCTCCTCCAGTCACCGTCGTCCTCCTCCTCTCAACTCTAACTCCCTGAATGAAGTCAGGTGGTCCCTTTTATGCTACACCCAGGAGCACTTCAGGTAGCCCATCAGCATGATCAAGTCAAAGTCAAAGTGAACTTTATTGTCATCTCAACAATACACAAGTAGACAGATAGACAAAATTGTGACGCTCAGGGTGCACAATGTAACAACATGACGTGCAAATAATAATTTAAAAATAGAATTAAAATTTAAATTAAAACACTACAAGACAAGACATTGTGCGAAGAAGTAGCAGCAATATTGACGTGTAGTTAGCAATATGAACATTGATGTAATGTATGGTATTTGCAATCTAGATACCTAAGTATAGTCAATAGATATGTAATATAATAAATAAATAATAGATAAGACAGAAATTATTAGTGTATGATATCTGGCAGATGGCCGGGACGCCCCTTCACCACATCTGCCTGGCGGACAAGGGTGGGAAGCCCAGTATCTCCCCCTAGACGCTAGATGGCAGCATCCCTGGGTTGCAGCGGTGCCTCGGACTCCCCCAGGGCTTCATGGGGATTGGAGTTCTGCGCGGCTCTGTGGGGTTACGCAGGGGGTGCTGCACCAGGAACGACTGGCCCCTTTTGGGCACTGGTTTCGCCGCACCTGGAAGTGCAGCTGAAGGCCAGCAATCAACCACCTGAAGCACTTCCAAGTGCCTGATAAAAGGGAGCCAGAAACCACAACTCGTTGGCCAGAATCGGGTGGAAGGAGGACAAAGCTGTGGAGGAGTGGTGGTGAAAGAGAGGAGTGTGGTGACTCAGGGATTAGTGCATGGGACTGATTGATTACGGGGAAGACGTGCCCTCCAGCTGAAGAAAAATAAAAGTCTTTTGTTTTATACGTGCCTCCTGCGTCAAGTCTGTGCCTGGACGGGTGCAATATAGCGCCTTTCTTACAGATAATAGTTGTTTAAGACATATATAAACAATGACAGGTCAGAATGTTTCACAGCAGAAGGATATCAAGAGTGCCAAAATACTTAAAGGTCAGTATGAGATTTTCAGTTCTTTTTCTACATGCGCACTAGTGATCTGATCTGGATGTACTCCCAGGTGTGGTGCCAGCACGATGTAGTAGGGCTCTGTCACTATTACAGCACCACCTGGTGGCACCAATGAAACCCAACAGGGCTGTGCCGAACTCCAACTCACATATAGCCTTGTGGGAATCCGAGGCACTGCTGCCATCTAGCGCTCTGGGGGAGATAGTGCACTGTGCATGTCCTTTCCTATGGTCACAAAAGGGCCCCTGGCCATCCATTAATATAAATACATAGTCACTTGCTTTTGTTTTTAATTGTGACATAGACATAAAATAAAATAGGAATTCTGTTTACAATATCCTACAATAGCCACAAATTGCTATCGTGGGCTGCATCAGGAGTGGGCAGGAGGAAGAGTATAGGAACCTAAACATGGACTCAGTTAAATGGTGCAACTTAAACCACTTACACCTGAACACTAGCAAAACCAAGGAGCTGGTGGTGGATTTTAGGAGGCCCAGGCCCCTCATGGACCCTGTGATCATCAGAGGTGACTGTGTGTTGAGGGTACAGACCTATAAATACCTGGGAGTGCAGCTGGATGATAAATTGGACTGGACTGCGAATACTGATGCTCTGTGTAAGAAAGGACAGTGCTGACTATACTTCCTTAGAAGGCTGGCGTCCTTCAACATCTGCAATAAGTTGCTGCAGATGTTCTATCAGACGGTTGTGGCGAGTGCCCTCTTCTACGCAGTGGTGCCTGGGGAGGCAACATAAAGAAGAGGGATGCCTCACGCCTGGACAAACTGGTGAGGAAGGCAGGCTCTGTTGTAGGAATGAAGTCTGGACAGTTTGACATCTGTGGCAGAGCGACGGGCACTAAGCAGGCTCCTGTCAGTCATGGAGAATCCACTGCATCCACTGAACAGGATCATCTCCAGACAGAGGAGCAGCTTCAGCGACAGACTGCTGTCACCATCCTGCTCCACTGACAGACTGAGAAGATCGTTCCTCTCCCCACACTATGCGACTCTTCAATTGGGGTAAACGTTAACATTATACAAAGTTATTGTCTGTTATACCTGCATTTTTATCACTCTTTAATTTAATATTGTTTTTTATCAGTATGCTGCTGCTGGAGTATGTGAATTTCCCCTTAGGATAAATGGCAACATTAGTGAAAAACAAAATAGCCTTAGGAAACATGCAAAAAAAAAATGAACTACATGAAATAAATTTAAACAAAAAATATTGATTTAGAATCTGGATATTTCAAAACTCAAAACCATGATGATAAAAACAGAAAACAAAACTCAGAAAAAACTGTAAACAAATCCACATTATAATAAGAGTATACAACTATGAATCACAGGGGATGACGGATTACATGACTGCCTCCCAGCATCTCAGCACAGTTTGTGAATTTTCAACGTACAACAAACTCGTTGTATTTGACAGTCAATTAATATGCTGCCTTGACATTGCTGGGTGCTTTAAAAATGTTTTCAGGTATGGAGAGTTCAACTGCAGTCTTCGCCTTTTCTTTTTTCTTTCTCCGTTCTATTTTAAGACAATGGTGACAAGAAGTCTGTCTTCTATTTGCGAGTTCCAAAACATTTGCTTTTCTTTCTAACAAAAAACACAGACAAGCATAAAGATTTGGGCATCCGCAGGCAGACGCCACATAATTGAAAATAAACACAGTGTATAAACCCGTTAACAGAGACATCTTCATAGACACGAGTCCCAAAATAACTGCTTGAAGTTCACAGGTCAGAGGTGGTAGGGCCGCCAATCATCCGGCCTATAGAGGGAGGAAGAGAAGAGCCATTAGTCCACAGGGCCACCCTGTGAATTACCACCAGCAGAGCCTTTAAGCCGTTCCCAAAGCACACATATGTGACACCCTTGTTAGTTTGTGTTTCATTCTAAGCCTTCTGCTACAGGCTCTTTGGTGTTACTGTAGCTCTCACACACACACATCCAGTCCCATCCACTTAAGGCCTGATCAAACCTCTTGGATTCCTTCGTTGCAAATTGCAGACTGTTTGGATTGCACCAAAGGGGATGTCAAACTACATGACTAGAGATAGCAACGCATACTGTGACTTCTCTGACTCTCTAAGATTACATAAATGAAGATTATGACTGTTAATTGATGAAAAATGTGTGTAATGTGACAATGGCTTTACACAGTCAGTGCACATCATCAATACCCAGCTCCTTTATTTTGTTCCATAGACACACATTTTCAACATCAACAGCAACAACACAATTTACTTTTTGTGTAGCACTCTTCAATGAGTGCAGTCGCAGAGTGCTGTGAACAATTCTCAATTAAAATAAGTATAAATGATACTAATTACTAAATACACACCTGGCACGTGTAAATGCAGATGTGTTAAAATACACAGAGAACAGGGTGGAACTGATTAAACATAAATGTAAGCCAACAATCTTTCCATTAATTAATTGATGAACTATGGCCAGTTAACAGCGATGGAGATTAAAATTGTTAAACAGAAAGTCAAAACCAAAGGAGTGGAGTCTGTGCTGGCTGTTCAGTCTAATGAGAGAATCTTTCCATCTGGTGATTCCAGCTGATCCTTTATCCGAGATTACTTTTCATTATGCAGGTGGCACATCCAAATACCGAAAAGAGAAACAGAATAGAGGAGGGCTGGTTTAAAAATATTGGAATATCTTTATGACTGTAAAACTGACTAACAAACAGAGATGTAATCTGTACAGTTAATCAGCAGCTCTAGTCAGGGTATTCTGGACTGAAGTTGTGAGTCTTCAGCCTAATTTAAAAGCTTTTACTGAATGGATATCTCTTATATCAGGAGGCAGATCATTCCAAAGCTTCAGGCCCCTGTAACTAAAGCTCAACCTCTCCACTGTTTTTTAATTAATCCTTGGAATCCTAAGTTGGCCGACATTTTGAAATCTTAATGTGCACTCTGTTTGTAAGTATTGATAAATCCATCATTAACAAAGATCCCAAAATCAATAATATTTTTTTTTAGATCTGATCTTCACCAAAATGAAACAAAATCAATACCTTTTGTGCCTATTGTACCTGCATAACCATGCACTACAGTCTTACTTCTAGAAGTCAGCAGACAGTCTTCCTTTCCAGTTCCCTTCGCCACCCTTTCTGTTTTTCTGCCGCTCCATCTCACTATGCTCTCTAACTTGATGATCACAATAGTGAAGAACAATACTCATGATTTGGAGCTACTTTACTGACTCAGGGCCATTTCAATGTTTATCAAGGTATCCTACAGGATAACCTTATGGTGGCTGTCAATAGAAGTTGGGTGATGCAGTAGGACAATGACCCTAAAAATCAAAGTAATGGCTTCAATAAAGAGAGATCTGCCTTTTGGACAGACACCTGACCTTAATTACCCCAATGGAGATGCTGTCGATTGACCTCAGGAACAGACCTTCACAACGAACATCCTAAGAATATGGCTGAGCTGAAACAGTTCTGCAGTGAAGAATGGTCCGAAATTCCTTCTGAACGTGGTGCAGGTCTCATCTGCAGCTGTTAGAAGGGCTTCTTTGAGGTTGCTGCTACCAAAGGAGATCTGGCCAGTAATTCAGTCCAAGGGTACACGTTTTCCACAGCACGTTTTGAATTTTTGATGGGTGCGCTCAATAAAAACAGGACACATTATAATTGTGAGTTATTAGCTTAAGCATACAGTGTTTGTCTATACTAGTGACCGAAGATGAAGAGCAGAGCACATTTTATGACGAATTAATGCAGAAAACCAGGTCATTCCAAAGGGTCCTCATACTTTTTCATTCCGCTGTTCCCTTTGGACAGAGTTTTCAAAAAGATGTACATTCATCAGTCAAAACCTCTGCTTGAATGTGGATGAAAGACTAAAACAAATAAAGAAGATGTAGTTTCAAATTTTTACATGTTAGTGTGCAACTGCAATATTTTTAACAAGATTTCTAACAAATATAGATTTTATATTTTAATTAAGATGTGGTCTGGACTAGTTGTTTCAACAAATACACATGTCACATTGTTATTTGTTAGAAACATTTCCTAGAAAACCCAAATACACTTGGTGAGGCTGTTTTCAACACCATAATAGATAATGAGGGAATCTTATAGCACAACAGGGTCGTTTACAGACACTGGCTAGGAGACTGGCAGCAATAAAACCCTGCAGCTACTAATTATAAACCCACAAAGAAATAAATAGACGACTAAACAGATCAAACTCCCCAGCTGTTCGCAGTGAGGCAGAAGGCTGCAGTGCTGCCCTCTTATGGCCAGCTTTGGAAGTGCAGCCATGGCTCTTTGACTCCGCAGCTGTCTGTTGTGTAGGGATAGATAGATAGATAGATAGATAGATAGATAGATAGATAGATAGAAGGTGCTATATAATAGATAGATAGATTTGAAAGGAACTATATAATAGATAGATAGATAGATAGATAGATAGATAGATAGATAGATTTGAAAGGAACTATATAATAGATAGATAGATAGATAGATAGATAGATAGATAGATAGATAGATAGATACTTTATTAATCCCGAGAGGAAATTCACATACTCCAGTAGCAGCATACTGATAAAAAAAAAAATATATGAAATTAAAGAGTGATAAAAATGCAGTTATAACAGACAATAACTTTGTATAACGTTAACGTTTACCCCCCCGGGTGGAATTGAAGAGTCGCATAGTGTGGGGGAGGAACGATCTCCTCAGTCTGTCAGTGGAGCAGGACGGTGACAGCAGTCTGTTGCTGAAGTTGCTCCTCTGTCTGGAGATGATCCTGTTCAGTGGATGCTGTGGATTCTCCATGACTGACAGGAGCCTGCTCAGCATCCGTCGCTCTGCCAGGGATGTCAAACTGTCCAGCTTCATGCCTACAATAAAGCCTGCCTTCCTCACCAGTTTGTCCAGGCGTGAGGCATCCCTCTTCTTTATGCTGCCTCCCCAGCACACCACCGCGTAGAAGAGGGCACTCGCCACAATCGTCTGATAGAACATCTGCAGCATCTTATTGCAGATGTTGAAGGATGCCAGCCCTCTAAGGAAGTATAGTCGGCTCTGTCCTCTCTTGCAAAGAGCATCAGTATTGGCAGTCCAGTCCAATTTGTCATCAAGCTGCATTCCCAGGTATTTATAGGTCTGTACCCTCTGCACACAGTCAACTCTGATAATCACGGGGTCCATGAGGGGCCTGGGTCTCCTAAAATCCACCACCAGTTTCTTGGTTTTGCTGGTGTTCAGGTGTAAGTGGTTTGAGTCGCACCATTTAACAAAGTCCTTGATTAGGTTCCTGTACTCCTCCTCCTGCCCAATCCTGATGCAGTCCATGATAGCATTGTCATCAGCGAACTTTTGCACGTGGCAGGACTCCGAGTCATATTGGAAGTCTGATGTATGTTGGCTGAACAGGACCGGAGAAAGTACAGTTCCCTGCGGTGCTCCTGTGTTGCTGACCACAATGTCAGACCTGCAGTTCCCGAGATGCACATACTGAGGTCTGTCTGTAAGATAGTCCATGATCCATGCCATCAGGTGTGAGTCTACTCCCATCTCAGTCAGCTTGTCCCTAAGGAGCAGAGGTTGGATGGTGTTGAAGGTGCTAGAGAAGTCCAGAAACATAATTCTAAGAGCACCACTGCCTCTGTCCAGGTGAGAGAGGGATCAGTGTAGCATATAGAGGATGGCATCCTCCGCTCCCACCTTCTCCTGGTATGCAAACTGCAGAGGGTCGAGGGAGGCGCTTGTAGTAAAAAGAAAAAAGCAATAAAGATGTCACTGTTTTCAAAGTGATGAAATGTGCACATAAATAAATAAAACTGAAAACATTCAGCTGTTTTCGAGTTTCTGTACTGCCCATTTCTGGTCTAAATTGGAAGTGCAGTTGCTGCTCAGTGGCTCTTCAATGTTTTGCTTGTGGTGTTGGAACACACCTTATGAAAAAAAAAAGCTAATAAAGGCATCTGCATTATTAAAATGATAAAATATTATATACAGTACATAAGTAGATTAAAATTTTTGACTTGATATATGCAGTGTGCTACTGAAGTAAAACGTGCAGACCAAGCTGTACGGTTTGCTTTCTGTATTGAGTGCACCTTATAAAAATGACACCAAATAATAAAGACATTATACAAATGACTAAATGTGTAATCAGCTCAAAGAAATGACAGAGACAGACTGCTCTACCGCCCTCTTTAGGAATAAACTGTACATTCAGCTGTGGCTTTATGGATCTCAGCTGCCTCTGCGATGCACCGTATGAAGATCAAAGATATTATTGTAGCCCGTCTACTCTAACTGTGTGTAGAAAGGGGCCCTGAGTTCTTTACTCCATTGCCTAATTTACTATAACTCTAATTACTTTAATATTTTGAGTCTCGGGTCACTATAAACACAACCTTATTACTTAAGTCTAGCAATACACTGGTCAGGTTATAACAAATAAATAAAGGTAGTTACCAGTTAACATTTGTTCCCAAACTAATAGTTTATGCTACACATAAAAATATAATAAAACACCAAGAAACTGAGTTATAAAAATGATAAACTTCCCGTTTAATCATAAACGAACAAAACAAAATTAATAGAACTGGAAATAATCAGGAATTCTCTTTTACCCAAACAAATGATCATAAATTATATTACACCGTTCCAATAAAACAAAAATACATTCAGTTTTGTCAAACTTATATTCACTCTTTGAGGGCTGAATATTTTTTCCAAAAAACAGTTTCTGAAAAGCAATAGTGTCACACAGAAATCAACATAAAACGTCTGTTGCTGCATGCTGTGGCTGCCAGTTTAACAAGAATATGTGTCCGGCTTGCTGCCAGGCTGTCTTTCTGTGGCTGGGTCAAAGTCACAGTGCATCGCAATCTTGTTTCTACCTCTTATCATTAAGTGGCAGTCCTCCGTGACGAACATTGTCAGTACAACGATTAGCTGGGGACCATTCAGCTGAAGCTGGAACCTCACATTCGCTTTCGATCACTTGTATCAAAATCTGAGTTCGACAAGTCATAGTCCAGTTCAGAGAGAATAGGCAAAATGTCGTCCACGGAGTGTTTCGCTTTACGCATTCACTTTGATCTCTTGCCAAGTGTCAGTGCCATTTTTGCCGTTGTTTTTCACCTTGCTACTCATACGAGTGCAGGAAATCTTGGTCATACCAATGAATCTAACTTTCCTTCTAGCAACAAGAGTCCAATTAAAACATAATGGTTGGCTTTGTCACAGTTTACAGTCGATTACCATCGTCCACTCTTTCTTTTGACAAAAGTCAACATCAGCCCTGAAAGAGTTAAAACAAATCGTTGCAGGCCTGATTCGGTGCTTGGGAGCGTTGAGACCAAAAACTCAGCGGTCGGTTCACTCCACCAGGAACAACAAATAAAACAGAAGTGGTACCTTAATTTACATTTGTGGTAAATCCTCCTAATCCCTCTGTCTCTGTCCGTGAGTAGGGAACAGCCGCTGAGCGAATCCTAAATCGTCTCCGTCTCCAAATCAGCGATCGTCCATAAGAAGCGCTTCGAGCTGAGTTAGGCCGGGGTTATATGACGCATGCTGCAGTGGCCACTCCTGCTCCGCAAGCGTTGTAGTGTTTATACTGTACTTGCACGCATACTTTACGTAAATCTGGAGGAATCCACCAGGTGGCAGTGTGAGATATTATCACGGTGAGAACTAGTTTGGCTTCGCTGTGTTGTGAATTGCCTGGAACACCCATTAAATTCCGATGACACCTTACCGCAACATCTCTGGAAAGGATGTTTAATGATTAAATCCATCAATCCAGGGATGTGTCCATTCCAGCAAGCACTGGGCACGAGTGAGAAACAATCCCTGGACGAGGCCTCAGCTCATCGCAAGGTGAATACAAGCACACGCATACACTGGCGTCATTTTAGTGGCACCAGATCCCCAAATCTGCATATCTTTGGAAGGAAACCGGAGCACAGAGTGGAAACCAATCAGGGAATACCAGTGACGAGACTCCCTGTGAGACAGCAGTGCTACCGCTCCACCACCGTGACACCCCCATGTATGTAATTATTAACAGTATCCATTATTTTAAGGAAATTAACGATTTATCTGTAAAATGTAACATACACACTTTAATGCATTTCATCATGAAAGTGATATCAAGTATAAATCTAAAGATTCTAAATGTGCACAGAGTTGGAATATCATACATGTAATGTGTTCTGTGGGCGGCACGGTGGCGCAGTGGTAGCGCTGCTGCCTCGCAGTTAGGGGACCCAGGTTCGCTTCCCGGGTCCTCCCTGCGTGGAGTTTGCATGTTCTCCCCGTGTCTGCTCCGGTTTCCTCCCACACTCCAAAGACATGCAGGTTAGGTGGATTGGCGATTTAGTGTGTGCTTGGTGTGTGTTTGTGTGTGTCCTGCGGTGGGTTGGCACCCTGCCCAGGATTGGTTCCTGCCTTGTGCCCTGTGTTGGCTGGGATTGGCTCCAGCAGACCCCCGTGACCCTGTATTCGGATTCAGCGGGTTAGAAAATGGCTGGCTGGCTGGCTAATGTGTTCTGTGTGGCGATCTATTGTTGCTTGCCGCAGTGATTAAAAACTGCAATGACATTTACGACGGTCTGCTTTAATGATAAAGTAAACTACGAGGTTAAAGTGGACATTTCGAGATTAAAGCCGAAATTTCCACTTTAATCACAAAATACACGTTTTCACCGTGTCCTTAATTTTTTTTCTCGGTGCCTCAAACACAGCGCTGTACATTATGTTGCTGACAGCACAGAAGACTTTTAAAATCTATCGTGTCATTACGATCGGGAATATGCGACGCTTGACTATAAAAGCACCACGAATGCATCTGTATGTTGTGTGATAAAGACGCTATATTGCGCCCGATCCAGCACAGACTGGCCCAGAGGCATTTGTCAACACACAAAGACTTTTTATTTTTCTTCCCCTGCGGGCACACGTCTTCCCCGTGACCCACAGGTAATACACAGTCTCAAAAGCACTTAAACAGTACACACAGTCCTCCACCTTGGCACCACCATTCCTCCCAGGCAACCTTGTCCTCTTCCTCCCGATTCTGAGTCCCTATTCATAGCCCTCCTGGAAGTGCTCCAGATGTTGGATCAGCTGGTGCTGATTGCACCTCTGGGCAGGGCTGTAGAGGTGTCCAGGTTGGCTCCGGGGTCCCTGCAGCCCCCCCGGCGGCCACCCCAGATCCCCACAGGGTTGGGGAGAACTCCAACTCCTATGAAACCCTGTGGGAAGCTGAGGCACCATCATGAACCTGGGAGGCTGCCACCAAGCGTCTGGAACAGGGGTGGGCAATGTCGGTCCTGGAGAGCCGCAGTGACTACAGGTTTTCATTCCAACCCAATTGCTTAATTAGAAACCAATCATTGCCAGTCTTAGACCTTATTTAATTGTAGGGCTTATAAGTTTGTCATGTAAGGTTCTTATATTGGAGATTTTTTCCATTCCAAGGATATCATCCAAACGATTTGAAGCCTAAAACGGATCATTTTATGTTTTTACTAAAGCAAACAGTGCATTGATGAACACACACAGATGTAAATAGAAACATGGAATGACAAGCGAGTTGCTTTGTCATTTACTCCTTTTTGATAATAAGGAGCCATTAAAACACTGAATGCAGCTTTTTAAGATTGAAACAAACAATTAAAGGTGGGGAACCTTAACAAGCAAGACCACTACAATGAAGCATTAAAATGTTACTTAAGCAATAAGTGCGTCATCAGCAATAATTGACTTAAGAAACTGAGTTGGAACAAAAACCTGCAGACACTGCAGCTCTCTAGGACTGACATTGCCTACCCCTGGTCTGGAACATAAACAGAAGGGGCGTCCCGGCTGGGCATGGGGTCCGGCTGCCTGCCACAGTTGGCATTTTGCTTCACCACATCGAACCATTCATCAAACATCGAAGCGCGCACATCGATCCCTGTAGGATCTGAATAGATGTAGATAGTAAACAGAGACTCTGACGTCACGTTCTGACTTTTAGCACACTGCGCTCTCCGACTTTTTGCTGGTACTGCAACTCGTGCATGCGTCGCGTTCATTTCTGAGGACCTGCTCAGAGGACGTGTGAAATGAACACTGGGAACATGTGGCAGCCATGATGCGGGCGCGTACGCGTTCTGAGCATGAAGTATAAACCGGCCTCCATCGGTTCACGCTGCTACTTCCCCTTGCTGAATTAACGAGTGGTTCTTTGCCGGGTAGACACCGTAGGACCTCTAATTGAAATTCTCAGTCTATATCAGCAGTTTGTGCTCCTGTAAATTTTCTTGCTGATAATTTGCAAGTTTTTTTTTCAAACGTTTCGCCACACCACCTCGCACTTTTTTCTCGCCCGTTCTCTCCTACGGCCTGTTCTTCCACTCCCTTCCGTTTTTTCTACCACATCCGGTTATCAAAATGAAAGTCTGCATAACCATATAAAGCAACCACTACTTTACAATTAACAGTTTAAAACAAAAAAACATTTCACATTTTTACATCAGTAAATTATTAACATCAATCACTTATTTATGCAAATTTCTACCTGGGCTACTTTATTTTTTGAAATGATAAAATAGAACATTCCTAACCCTGTCTCAGGGGATGGAGCCCATCCTGGCAGCACCAGACAGGGCATTGGTCCATTGCAGGGCACACATCCATGCAGAGGAATCACCAGATGGCCTAACCAGCACATCTTTGGGGATTCACAAAGACAACTTCTGGGAGTAGGATTTGAACCCTAGTCACTGAACACTAGTCCATGACCTGACACTCTGCTTACAACCCTTGAAAAAACCTGCACTACCAGACAGACTCAGCCTTCCAGGGACTCAAAGCTTGACTGAAGCCGACTGGTGTACTGCCTGCCCTCTTCTGCCATAAATTAGAGGAGCAAACACAGCTTTACAGCTCTTACCTCATTATTGTCTAATGTTGATAATACTACTACTACTAATAATAAAAATAAAAATTCTACTACTACTGTATACTCTAATTTTGATATTTTTAAAATGATAAGGCATTAACACAAGAAGGTAACATTCCCAGGTATT